>NC_037538.1:21606945-21633212 GCF_001531365.2 Cynara cardunculus var. scolymus
TTAAAGGGAATCTGATGCAAAGATCAAGGGGGAGTAACTTTGAAATTGGCAAAAGACTCAAAAGAAGAAGTGCGACTAAAGATGATTACAAAAAGATTATTTGTGTGCTACAACGACTGAGAGATTTTGAATGAGAAGATCAATGTTTCAAAAGTTTACCAAAGAAAAGTCTGAAGATTATTTCTGAAGATCCTTTGAAGATCACATCTTGTACAGTGTTTCTGAAGATCGTTTTTGAATCTGTTCTACTTTGTCAAAAGAGAAGATCACCGTGATTCTACATTCTAGGGGGAGAATGCTAGAAGATCTATCTCAACAATTGATTGCTTGAAGACTACAAGTTGAAGATTTCTTTTGAAGATGACATTTAGTGCTTAAAGTTTCAAAGTTCAAACAAGGACTCAAAGTGCAGAATTTTCTTTCAAGTCTGAATACAAAGGGGGAGAATGTTAGGACTGGAAATCAGTATTAACTGTATTCGTCTTGAAAGTTAAATATAGTCTATAATTGTAAAAGTCAGCGTGTTTGAMTTTCTTATAGGAGTTTGACTTTGACTTGTCTTTAATAGTTTGACCATATAAATAGTAGGTGGTCTTTGTAATTTGAGAAAGAGAGCTCATTTTGTAATATTCAATACGTAATATAGAGTTTGACCAGAGCTTTGATGTTTGACTTTTTCTCTCAACTCTCATATGAATGTTCTTGATGTTCTTGAAGAAATATCTGAGATTCTGCCATATTATGAAGCTTATTGAAGATTGATCAGTGATTTTAGGGACTCACAAAGGTGTTGTTGAAGAAGGAACCCTAAAAGTTCTCTTCAAGCCTATCAATCCTCAAGGATATGCTGAACCCTCCAGGTTTGTTGTCATCACTTCTCTCTATCAAATCTCATCTACTATTCCTTTTACCACCTGTGTTCGTCTAGTTGAATGGGTACCTAAAAACCCAACTTCTAATGTTCCTAGTGACCTACAGATAACTCAGCTTAAGGAGTCGCTCGACCAAACTAGAGTAAAAATTCCTCTTCGTACCTCTAGTTGTGGTGAGTTCGAATTTCTTACCGAAGTTGAAAGACTCGAAGCACTTAAGGATGAGGAAGAACTCCAAATTCAATGAAAACAGACTGAGGACAGCCTTAAGCTGGCCAGTCTCTTGCCTCTCAAGTTCATCCGGAAAAAATGTCTAAAAAGATGGTGAACGTTGTCAAGGCTCAAGCTACATTGCTCTCAATAGCAAAATCTGAACGTCAAAAAGCAATGAAGCTGAATGACAGAGACAAGAGATGGAGGCCTAAATAAAAGAATTAGTCCCCGTTGAAAGTCTAACGTCACAATCAGTGGTCGTAAGAAAGATGGTGGAATGATTATCTCCATGCTCATAATCAGAGACAACCTTGGCACTGTCGTCGAGTATCCTTCCTACCTTGGACAATATGGCTACAGTGAATGGTTGGAAGTCTGACAGGCTATTCAACGCTCAAAGTCAAGGCACAAGCCAATAATTGAAGACATCCTTAACAAGCTGATCAAGAAGATGTCCAAGTTTGTTGTAGTATCTACAAAGCCAACGATGAAGCAAGGTGGAAGAAAAAAACCTTCTAATCCTAATGATGGACCAACTCTGAGGAACGAACATGAAACAAAGTTCTCCATAGAGGAAGTCCTAAAGGATTCGAAGAAGCCAGATATATCTATGCTGAACCTATCTTAAAATCCAATTATGATCAAGTAACAAGTAAACTAAACAATCAAGAACAACAATTAAAGTCAAATCATATGTATTGATTGTTTCTCTCTCTAAAAATAAGTTTCTCTCTCTTGAAACTCTCTAAAACTATGAACTTTGAAATCTATTAAAATGAGCTATCTCTTCTATTACAAACAATACAAGGTATTTATATGGATTGACTAATTCAAAGTCAAACTGCAATTTAAACATTCACATTACATGAATTTTGACTATTTTTAACTTTGACTTGGAAGCTTTGACCTCTTCATTCTTCACTCTCATTTTCATACTCGATGATCTAAGATACAACATATTTTGGGCCTAACAATCTCCCCTTTTGGGTTCAAGATCACAAAACAGCAACATCTTCAGAAATCTTCAAGAACTTTGATTCTTTAAGATTTGATCTTCAAAGTTTTTAGCAACTTTAGATCTTTAACAATCTTCCCCAAATAACTTTCTTTTTTGTCAACAAACTTCAGATAGTCTCGCCCTTACAATTGAGTAATCTTCCCCTTGCAGAAATCTCATTTAAAGAAATAATCTTCACATTCACTTCCCCTTGAACATTGCAACACAATAATCTTCAGCAATTATTGATCAACTCCTTGAAAACTTTAACAGCTTCCCCAATCTTCAGAAATGACACAGAAATTTTCATTCATTTTCAAGAATACTCCCCCTTATGATGAAATGAGGAGCATTTACATCATACACCTAAATGAATGAACTTTAAAGAATTTCTCCATTTCATATAATGATAAGCAAATCTTTTCAAATTCGCTTATATAATATTTTCAGATTATGAAGGTGGGGTAAAACCATATTCAACTTATGAACCTGTTTTCAATCTTTATAAAAAGATTGGCCTGTGAATATAACTGATATATTCAGTACAACAAATGTACTTCATATATAAGACTTTTTTATATTTATCTCACTAGGACTTCCATTCAATCATTGATAGCTTTAAAAAGGCATATCTATGAATTTGTGCAGTGAAGAAATGATAAAGCAATAAATTCTTCAATTTAAGCTCAAAAATATAAACAATGTGGACTACATAAATTTATCAGACTCAATTTGTGATCAAAAAGACATGAATTGGGACATATATCCTTCTTTTTCAATATCAATTATCTCCAAATGAGAAACCGATAGATTATGAGCTGCGTGCCCCAAGTGGTAATGAAACACTTATCTTTTGAGAGATAAATGAGTAGCTGGTAGGGTTATGACAAAAGTTGTCATGGGCTTTGCCTTTTTCAATATTAATCTCCAAAGAATTGAGAACTAATAGATTGTGTGGTTGCCCGGATTATGGTAGATAGATCAGGATTCTTTTAATCTTTTAATATTGACACAACTCTCATCAAATCTTTTAACTCGCATCAACTACCCCTCTCATTTACATTTTAAGCCCTGCACACACACCCATTTTGCATTTAAGCTCACTCAAATATGGATGTCCTCTTGGGTAGGGCTGTCAGGTCTGACAGTCCATAGAGGCATTTCTGTTAAGCTCTCAGTCCCTCCAAAAAATAACAATGTAAGCTCATTAGATCACAAATGGTTAATAAAAATATTATGACAATGATGCACATTCGATCAGATGATAATTTATCAAGAAAAATGTAGCAACTAATCACATGAACAATTAATCAGGAGTGATATACAAAACAGATTATTCAAGAAAAATTGAGGAAAAGAACGAAGATCTATAAGAACAAGTTTATAGATAAAGATTCAAGGAATTTAGAAATGTGTATCAATTAAAGAATTATTATTCGAATAAGCTCAAAAAACAACTTTGAATACAAATGAGTGTATTATCACCGAAAATTATTTTTCATTTTAGAGACATGATAATAACAATTTGAAGAATAGCTGAAACAGGTATTGGAAATATGTATGAAGAGGAAATACACAAGTAAAATCTTCAAGAAATACCTGATCAGAAATGATACTCGTTTTGAGTCAGCTCAGATTTCAAAAACATTTTTCAACACTCCCCCTAGAAAATAGATTTTATATTCAAACAGATAAAACTTTAATCTCCTTTAGAGTTAGCTCAAATTCTGAACTGAATTATTCAGAAGTTGTGTTAAAGACCAGGTCATGAACTGGGTGTTCAGAAACTATACTCTGATAAATCACACACTCCCCCTGCATCAGTGTATCATATGAATAAATGTTTGACATCGGCACAACATATGAAACAATGTTTGACATCGGCACAACATATGAAACACTTGCAAAACAGATTAAGTAGATTTGGTATCCAGACATACATGGGTCCTACTTTGTTAGTACTGGTTTGGGGAATGTTGTAAGTACCATACCATCTATTCTTATTAGATAATTTCTTTTTGGTTCTTTTAACAAGTAAATCATATATGCAATAAGAATCATGCCAGTCATTATAATACTTGTTATTCTCATACCAGTTATTCTCACACCAGTTATTCTCATACCAACTTTTTTCATAATAACTGTTGTCATATCTGGTATTTCCATTCCAATTGTTCTCATACCAGCTGTTTATATACCATCTATTGACCTTCTTCTTGTTGATGAAATCATTTGTTCCACAAGTTGAGCATAGAATCCTTCTCTTGCTATGACTAATAAGCTGGTTAGTAGACTTAACAATGTAAGGTAAAATAGTCTTAGTCACAAATGATTTCTTATTATCAACAAACTTATGAGAAGTCTTACTTTCATATTCAGATTTATTAACCCAAATCTTTTTCACTTTTGAAAAACTATTATCTGATATAATTACATAACCTTTGTAAAACTGATTTGTATTAAGAGACTTGTTCTTTAAAACAGTTGATTTATGGCTACTTGAATAACTATTGGATTTAACACTGGAACAGTCATTCAAGCAAGTTTTACACTTAGAGTAAGAATCAGCTAAGCTTGTAGTACTCATTCCAGAAAATTCTTTTATTTTCTTTAGCAACAGATATCTCTCTTTACTAACTAAATCATTGCTTTTTAAGTTCAGATCTCATATTTATCTCAGTTACAAGGTCTATCTTTAGATCAAACAATTTTATTGAGATTTCAGAGAACTTACCTTCTAACACAGCTCTTTTCTTCTCAAAGTCTTTCCTTTCCTTTTCTATATCTTTCTTTTCTTTCTTAAAACTATCTTTTTCATTGTCTGAAGCAACATCCAACCATTTCTTTTTCTCAATAAGTTCTTTGGCAATTGTTGCATTCTTCTTAGCAATATTCTTCTTCTCGGATACAAAAGCTTTTATCTCTTCCTCTAAAGCTTTCTGTTTTGCAGCAATGCTCTTGGATATTTCCAGACATTTCTTTTCAGATTCTTTCAAGTAATCTTTCTTCTCATTATCAAACTTGGCTCTTTCAAAGATGATAATTTGCTCAAATTCAGAAATTTTCTCTGACAGTTTTGCATTATTCAGCTCAAGTACTTTGATTGTACTGTCAAAATCTTTTTTTCATCAGAAAAAATCTTTTCAACTTCAGCAAACCTTTGTTTTTCCTTTTCAAACTTATTTTTATCAGAATTCACACTTTCAGTAATTCTCTCCTTTTCTTTCTCAAATAATTTTCTTTCAGAAGTCAGTTCAATCTCAGCTTCATAAACTCTCTTTATCAGCTCATTATTTTCTTTAGTATGCTTCACATTACTTTCCTATAAATTAGAAGAAAAACCTTTACACATGAATTTATCAATATGTTCTTGTAAGAATTTTTTTTCTTCATAAACCCTTTCATTATCTCTTAATAAATCTTTAGTCCATGAAAGATTTGAATGATTTTCGTAAAACACTTTAAGATATTTTTCTTGTTCCAACTTATATTTCTTTTCCAATTCAGAAACTCTCTCTTTAAGTTCCTTGTTCTCTCTTTCTAAAATATATGCTATCTCAAAAAAAATCTTATGAAAATCAAATATTGCAAATCAGTTATTGAATATATCAAAAATATGAACACTTGTTACTTGACCAAATGATCGTTTAACAGAAACTTCGATTAGAAAATGAATTATGTGCAGATTCAAAGTATAAAGACTAAATATGACAAAAACTAAAACTTAAAAGACTCAAAAAACACAAAAACACAAGTATAAGGACTAGAAATGTAAAATTTAGAAATTTCAAGTCCAAGGGCTAAAAGTGATAAAGATTGAAACTTAAAGTCCAAGGGTTGAAAGTGACCTGATATGAAACTTCAAAGTCCAGTTACTAAAAATGACAAAAACTTAAACTAACAGAACAAACGAAAAAAAGGTCTAACATTGAAAAGAAACTAACAGAAAGTTAACTCTAACAGACTTTAAAGCACTAACTGAGAAAGGACTAAAATTGAAAAAAAAGTTAACAGACTTAACAAACTTAACGGAAAATTAACAGGAAAAGGACCAAAAATGTAACAAATTATAACGAACTTAACGACAACTTAACGGGGAAAAAATGGTTATTGAACAAGTCTTGAAGATTATCGGACAAGACTTGAAAGGTTATCGGATAAGTTGTGGGAGGTTATCGCTCACTAATGGATTTAACGGGGACTTAACGGAAAAAGGACTAAAAATGTAATAAAACTAACGACTTAACGGAAACGATATCGGACAACACTGTTAATCTAACGAACTTAACGAGAAAGGATTAAAAATGTCACAAACTTAACGGAAAACTAACGGAATTTTCAGCAGCAAAGTTTGACTTTTGTAGACCATCTTCATCTTCTTTTCCTTCCGTACCGAGTTCGAACAAGATTTCATAGAAACACAAAATTCTTCAAAAAAGTTAGCTTTTTGAATCAAACTTACCCAAAAACACAAATATAACAAAACTGAAGCATAAAAATGGATCAAAAACTCAAATTTTCTCAAGAACACTTGAATTTCATAAAAAACACTATGAATCCAAAAATTTCAAAAATGAATTTTATGAATTAAAACTTGAAATCTTTGATTGTTTCATTTCTAAAAACACTTTTTAGGAATGAATTTGCGCAAAAACGAATCAAAACAACATTAATTTGCAAAATCACTCTAAAATTTTCACAAAACACTTTTTTTCAAAATTCAAAATTTTAAAAAATCTTCAAATTCAACTAATTTTGATGCAATTTTGAATAGATATTGATGCAAAACAATTATAAAATGATGGAGAAACACTTTGCAATCAAAATCTAACTCAAAAAACAACAAAAATTTTCAAACTTATTTGTGTTCTTCGTGTTCTTCAAGAACTCAAAAATATCTTCCAAAAATTCAACTAAAATTTGCACAATTCTTCTGTTTAAGCTCGGATACCAATTGAAAATTCAATTATGATCAAGTAACAAGTAAACTAAACAATCAAGAATAACAATTAAACACAAATCATATGTATTTATTGTTTCTCTCTCTAAAAACAAGTTTCTCTCTCTAGAAACTCTTTAAAAATATGAACTTTGAAATCTATCAAAATTACAAGGTATTTATATGGATTGACTAATTCAAAGTCAAACTACAATTTCAACATTTACATTACATGAATTTTGACTATTTTTAACTATGACTTGGAAGCTTTGACTTCTTTATTCTTCACTCTCGTTTTCATACTCGGTGATCTCGATTACAACATATTTTGGGTCTAACACTATTTTTGCCAGCGAAGGGTCCTTACACACCCAACTTTGTGCAGCTAAAGCCTGAGTTTGGATTTCCTTGACTATGAGGGTGAACACAACTTTCAAAG
Source organism: Cynara cardunculus var. scolymus (assembly GCF_001531365.2). Classification (NCBI taxonomy): domain Eukaryota; kingdom Viridiplantae; phylum Streptophyta; class Magnoliopsida; order Asterales; family Asteraceae; genus Cynara; species Cynara cardunculus. Next base: position 21,614,406 of record NC_037538.1, read on the forward strand.
AGTATCTGAGCTTCGTCTCTGTCTTATAGAACATCCAGATTATCTAAGATATTGGTTGGACAATGACCTTTATGGTGAGATGATAGACCGCAAGATCATAAAAGAATTTCTACGTCAAAATATGCTTAGAGAAGAAGTACCTGGTTACATCGACTTCAGAGACTTAGACTAGTTAAGATTTTCTATCTTGTAAATCTTATTTTTCTATTGTCTTTTTTTTTCAGTGTGCAACTTATATGTAATAAGTCTAGAATGTACTGTTGTTACACTTGTATTCCTCTTTTTGAATAATATAAGTCTTTTATCAGTATCACCGAAAAAGATCCTTGAAAAGAAAAATAGGGACACATGTCTATGAGTTCCAGTAGCCTCTTACATTCACTGACAATCTTCAGTAAATGAACATGTTTTCAGTTTCAGTTTCCCTTCTTGTACTTTTTTTAAACTTGTAACTTAAGAAAGCTTATATAGTAAAAACTGTATCACTGAAAAAAATTCCAAAAATAGTTAAAAGGGACATGTACTTTACGTGTAACTTTTCCTTACTGTTATACCTTAAAGCAATTTTCTTTATGTTGCTACGTCATCATCAAATAGGGGGAGATCGTTGATCCTTTCTCTCATTGATTTGATGATAATCCCTTTTACCCATCGGAGTATTATGTTTATGTCTAGTTCCAACGATCATCACTGAGTCTGTTCAGTGATCGCTGAAACATGTATTATAATCCTACAGCAACAATTATACTTCAAGAAAACAAAACACACACCCAAGAACCTTCAGCAAAAGTCAAAGACTGAAATTGAAGATTAGTGACTAGTGCGTTCATGATCTGAAGGGGTATTCAGTTATTACAACCTGGTCAACTTATGTGTGAAGATTTCACAAGCCTCAGTGAATACTGAAGAGACCTCCAACGTTATTCTTGCATTCAGTGATGAAATGAAGTTTGCCATGCACGATTGTTTTTGTCTTGTCCTTCCACACACAAAGGACAAACCCATACCCCTCTTAAGAGTATAGTGCTGCACGGAACCGATTAGTCGACTCTAGTGCCCACCACTCTATGAAAGGATATGTACTCATGAATAGACAAAAGTACTATTCACTGTAGCAAAGGACAAGCTTTCCTCTAAAATCTTGACGTGTGTTTTATCTCCTCTGAATTGCATTTAATGCAATGGGTATAAATATCTGAGTGCTCTCTCCACTCATGTAATGTTGCGATACAAGCAAATTAGAATTATCTCTAATTCTAAGATGCATACCCAAGAAGAACATCACTTTTGTCTTATCTCTTTGGCAAATCTCATATATTTGCTAAGTGTATCAGTATCTCAAGATTGTTTTAGATAGGTTTTTCTTTACGTTGTCTATTCCACAAACAGTTTGTAAAAATATGTATTGATCTTTCTTTATCAATATATACTTTTAAAAAGTGAAAGTTACTGTGTTTGTATTCATCCCCTCCCTTCTACAAACTGATCATCTCTAAAATCTTGTAGATCCAGTTGGGACCAACAATGATCAATTGAAGGAATCTTTGAAAAGGAACGAACTTTCTGGATTTGGAGGCAAACTTCTTCGCATGAACTAATTCCGCTATCTCGTTCCAGATCACCATTGTAAAGTCATACTGACGGTTGAAGACGATGCCATGGAAAAATTCAGGAATGAGCTGCTACAAGTGTCAATTCTAGCAGTCTTGGAAGTTAAACATTGGTTCAAAATAAAAAATAGGAGGTGCCACGCCGATAGAATAAATTTTCTTCTGAATTGAGAAGGGTTGTTTAAAACTCCCTAATATCCAAGACGTTTGATGTCCTTGGCAAAGTTTTTCATCGGATCTGAAGTCATCAAATTCGAATGATCCAACTACAGAATTAGGTTTTGAAAGATTCAAAAACTTTCGCAGCATTTTGAGGGTCAGACGACTTATTGTTGGTCCCAGCCGGGTCTACAGGAATTAGGAATAGTTTATAAAAGGGGTGGATTAATACAAACACAGAAAACTTCTGTATTTAAAAATATACATTGATATAGAATGATAAATATAAATTTTTATAGATTGTTTGCGGAAATAGAAAAGGTAAAGATAACCTATCTAAAACAATTTAAGATTACACACAAATATACTTAGCAAATATAAGAAATTTTCCGAAAATATAAAGACAAAAAGATGTTCTTCTAGGGTAAGAACTTTAGAATTTAAAGAGAAATTCTAACTTGATTGAAGATAAGCGTATGTGTTCTTTTGTGTGCTGTAGATATATATTGTGCATGAGGAGAGCACTCAGCTATTTATACCCATTGCATTAAATGCAAATCAGAAGGGCTAGAACACGTGTCAAGCTTTAAGAGGAAAGCTTGTCATTTACAATAATGAATAGTACATTTGTCTATTAATGAGCAGACATTCTTTCATGGAGTTGGTGGGCGCTAGAGTCGACTAATCGGCTCCATACAGTACTATACTCTTGAAAGGGTATGGGTTTGTCCTTTGTGTGTGGAAGGACAAGACAAAAACAATTGTGCATGGCAAGATTCATTTTATCGCTGAATGCTAGAATAACGTTGGAGGTCTCTTCAACATTCACTGAGGCTTGTGCAGTCTTCACACATATGTTGACCAGGTTGTAATCACTGAATACCGCTTCAGATCACGAACGCGCCAGTCACTAATCTTCAGTTTCAATCAACGACGTTCACTAGAGGTTCTTTGGTGTGAGTTTTGTCTTCTTGAAGTATCGCTGTCGCTGTAGGATTACAATGCGTGTTTTAGCGATCACTGAACATACTCAATGATGATCGCTGAACTGAAAAGACAGAAACAATAATACTTCGAAAGATTAAGGGATTATCATCAAATCAATGAGATAGAGGATCAACACTTATGTAGTTATCCACATGCCCTAGGAAGTAGAATTGATTCCCTTTTTTGATATAGGCAAGTGTATGCCAGAACTGTTGAAGATAAACCAAATGAACATCGGCTGTTGCAGACAACGCATAAGCAATTGGGATGTCCTTTAAAATGGCAGGAGTTATGGGATATTTAGAAGGCATGTCGAAATTGAAATGGTGGTTATTAGGCTTGAGGTCAAGGTATATAGGGATTTAGGAAAAATTGTTTCATTTGAGTCTATTTGAGTGGTTGACTGGGAAAATGTGTTTGGTTCTGATCTGATGGAAGGTATAGGGTTGTCATCATCAAATCCTCGAGATGAGGGATGGTTTTCCCAATCGACATGATTATTTACCCGTAAAAAGGTAAACAGATTAGACCCATAATAACAACAAATTTCAAAATATTAAACTTGACTCAAAGACCAAAATGACCACTATTATTGCCAAAACTTTTTATAATTGCTCTCAAAGCTCAAAAAATATCATTCTGACTTTTTCCGTAAAAAAAATAAAACCAATTCTAAACAAAATTTAAACATAAAATGAATAAAAAGAAAATAAAAGGAAAAAACAAAAAATCTAACTAACATAAAAAAATCTAACACATAAAAAAAGCAACAAATTTAAAAAAAATACTAAACAATAAAAAATTAAAACCAATATGACAAAACAAAACAAAAAAATAAACTAAAAAAATCACTAAAAAATATTAAATTTAAAACAATAACACTAAAAAAATTCACAAAAAAATACAGCACTTTGATAAAAAAAATTATTATCCTCACCAGACAACAAATTTTCAATCTCTCAGAAGAAACTCAAAAAGTAATTCTTCGGTCAAAAACTAAAATTAAACACTCCTCTCCAGTCAACATACAAACTAATTCTCCGGTTATAGATTTATCATTCCAACTCATTCATGAAATAAACTCTTATTAGTCAAGATTATCCAGAACAAAGATTTAACAGTTATTAATCATTTTGGGTTTCTGATTTAAGTTTATTAAGAGATTATTTTCAAGATTAAGTTCAAGTTAAAGTTAAATTCATTAGGAGAATATTCAAGAATAGATTGAGATTCAAAACAATGTTAACAAACCTTAAGATCAGTCCAAATGGTTCAATCAGTTCAATAAGTCCAAATGATGAATGAATAGTCCAAAAGAATCAAAACACAGAAGGAGATGAAATAAGAACGTTGATCGTCCGATGAGAAGTTTTTGAGAATAAGTGATGAAGGTAATCGACAATGAAGGTAAGAATGAAACTATAAAAATGGAAGTGAAATTGGACGCTCCTTTTATAGGGTACAAGAAAATGAAATGATAGAACGATTTGATTGGGTGAAATTATGTCACACAGATTAATACCCTTTGGAATTTCTACCGTATGAAGCTTTGTCAGGTGAAAAGACTTCATCGGACAAGACATGTACGACGAGCAAAGGTTACCGGTTAAAGCTTTGAGCGATGATAGAGTTTATTGGACAAGCCTTGTACGATAAACAAACTCATCGATCAAGCTTTAAGAGATAAACAAGCTCATCGATCAAAAAATAAAGGTAAGAAATGTGATTAACAACTATACGGAAACAATAATATCACTCAACCACTTAAAAAATATCACTCAAAAGAGTTGTCCGAATACACTTCTCATCGATCACAACCATAATGAAATGGCCTTCATCGGACATGCCTTGTCCGGATAAGGTCCTCATCAGACATAGTTATGTCCGGATTAACCCTTCACCGTACAACACTTTGTCTGGATAAGGTTCTTATCGAACAAGTCTTAGTCTTTAAGATCCCTCATCGGTCAAAGCTTTATCGCACTCCTCCTCATCGGTCAAAGCTTTAACTCTAAAAATACTTGTAAAAAATATATCAATTAAAATCCAATTATAAAATCATATATGAAATACATATATTTTGCTCCCCCTAGAAAAATGATCATGATAAGAAAAAAATTCAACACTCCCCCTCAAATATAGAATTCACATTCAAAAGAATTGATCATATAAAAAAAATGAAATCCTGACATATATTTGAAATACATATATTTGAAACACTGAATTTGACATAAACTGAAATCAATTAACGGAAAATCAGAAGTTTATCAGTTTAAATATTTTGACTAATAAACATAAGATTTTCAAACTATTGAATAAATTTTAGGAAAAATTCAGATTTTCAAATTCAGCATACCTAACTTAGATATTAAAAAGCTAAAACATTTTTCATCTAAAGCTTTTGTAAATAAGTCAGCTAGTTGGTATTCTGTGTTTACAAAATATAGTTCAATAGTTCCTTTTTTCGATATGATCTTTAATAAAATGATATCGGATATCTATATGTTTTGTTTTGGTGTGTTGAATAGGATTACAAGAAATAACAATTGCATTTTTCAAATCACAATAAATTAGAATTTTATCATCAGAAAAACCGTAATCTATGAGTTGTATGTGCATCCAGATAACTTGAGAACAACAGCTAGCAGCAGCTACCTATTTTGCTTCAGCAGTAGAAGTTTCCTATCCAACATACACCTTGCATAATCTGCATCTGAGTAGACAGTTAATTCAAAACCAGTACCCTTAGGATACCAAAGTTCTAGATTAGCAGTCCCTTTGAGATAACAAAAAATACGTTTAACCGCACTAAGATGGAACTATTTTGGATTTGTCTGATATCTATCACAGAGATGTGTTGATAAAATAAATATCAGGTCTACAAGAGGTTAAATACATGAGAGAACCAATCATGCCTCAGTAGGTTTTCTGATCTACAACTTTACCCGAAGGATCAGCATGTAGTTTTGAACCAGGAGTCATAGGTGTTTTCATAGACGAATAGTTTTCCATATTAAACTTTTTCAAGACATCATAAATATATTTTGTTTGATAGATAAAAATGTCTGAAGATAGTTGTTTAACTTGCAAACCTAAAAAAAAGTTCATCTCACCTATCATGCTCATTTTAAAACTTGAAACCATCAAGGCAGAAAAATTCTTACAGTATTTAGGATTTGTAGATCCAAATATTATATCATCGACATAAATCTGTATCAAGATAATGTCAGACTTTTCCTTTTTTTTTAAAGAGAGTTGTGTCAATATAACCTTTCGAGAAACCTAACTTCACAAGAAATTCAGATATAATATAATACCAAGCTCTTGGGACTTGTTTTAAACCATACAAGGCTCTGTCAAGGATGTAAACATGGTCAGGCTTATACTCGTCAACAAATTCTTCCGGTTGAGAAACATACATTTCTTCTTTGAGAAGATTATATAAGAATTTTGTTTTGATGTCCATTTGATATACGGTAAAATTCTTACGTGTCGCTTACACCAGAAACAGTTTTATGGCTTCTATTCTAGCCATCGGAACAAATGTCTCATCATAGTCTACGCCTTCTTGTTCATCGTATCCTTTTGCTACCAACCGAGCCTTGTTTCTAACAACAACACCATCTTCATCTTTTTTTTATTTTTGAAGACCCACTTTTTGTTGATAATCGTCTTGTTTTTAGGACATGGAACTAATCTCCAAACTTTTAAGGTTTCAAATTGATTAAGTTCCTCTTGCATTGCGATTATCTAATCTGGATCCGCTAAGGCCTCAGATACCTTAGTCGGTTCAATGTTGCTCAAGAATGTAGAGTATATACACTCATTTGTAGTAGCAAACCTTGTACGTAACGATGAATTTGGATTTCCAATAATTTGACTTATCGGATGATCCTTGGTCCACTTACTCCTATGAGGTATGGGAATGTATGAAGATTGATCAGAATTTTGTTCCAAGTAGGTATTGGGGGATTGCCCTGAACAAGTTCATGTGAAGGTTGAATATTTAGAGTTGAAATAGACTGACTATCTGACTGAGGCTGTAAGTTTTCATCTTATACGATTGAAAACTCTGGCAGATTCTTACACAGACCCTCTCCACACGAAACAATACTACCTTGTTCTTCCATGATTATCTCTTCATCAACTTCTTCATCAACATCTTCAGAAACAATAACTGGAATATCAATCAAATGGACCAGATATATGTTGTTCAGATTGAACTTGATTATTTTCCTTGGATAAAATATTTGAATCATTAGAATGAGTTCCAAAATAAGCATTATAGAAATTTTCAAACAATAAATCTGAAGCAGAAATATTTTGAGTAGAAGAAGAAGGTTCATTTGGATTTGCATTTCGCGAAGGTTTATTCATCAGCACGGGTTCTGAACTGTTTTGTCCAAAAGCCAAATCAACTACGTCATCAAATGAAACGTTCACACTAACATTAACACTTTTTGTCCTTTTATTGTAGATCTCGTATACAACATACTTATTTGAGTAGCAAATAAAAATAGCTTCATTTGCCTTAGCGGAAAACTTACCTATGTTCTCTTTGTCATTTAAAACGAAGCACATGCATCCAAAGACTCGAAAGAATTTGATATTAGGAATTCGTTTGTTAATGCGTTCATATGGTGTTTTACCAAACCTTTTATGTATGATTGAACGGTTTTGAGTAAAACATGTCATATCAACTTCTTCAGCCTATGGAAATAAAGGAAGTTTCGAGAAAGCAAGGAGTGTATGTGCACCTTCCACTAGAGTTCTATTCTTTCGCTTGACAATACCGTTTTGCTACGGTGTTCGGGCAGTCGATAATGTATGCAAGATACTAGTAGAATCTAAGAAAGAACCCAGAGTCTTATTCTTGAACTCAGTTCCATTATCTTTTCTTATCTTTTGAACAAACAATTGAAGATTCACTTGAACGCTCTTCAAGAATTAAATAATGATTTCCGCAGCTTCATCTTTAGATTTCATAAAGTTGACCCACATGTATCTTGAATAGTCATCTGCAATGACTAATACATATCTCTTACCATTGATACTTTGAACCCACATCGGACCACAGAGATCCATATTCAATAGATGTAGAGGACGATCAATATTGAATTCAACTTTGGACTTGTGACAAGCCCTTTTCATCTTACCTATTTTGCATGTCGCACAAACATGGTCTTTATGAAACTTTAGATCAGGCAGACCTTTCACCAAGTTATCAGTCACCAACTTGTTCAGGTTTTTGAAATTAAAATGCGAAAGTCGTATATGCCACAACAAATTTTGTTGCAAAGAAGCCTTGGACATCAAGCAGACATCAATATCCACTTGCAGATTAGATAAGTCAATTGTATAGAGATTTGACTTTCTGGTTCCGACTAATAACTCCTTACCATCATTAGCTCGGATGCTACACCGGTTAGATTTATGACAAACCTCCAGATTTTTATCACAAAATTGACCTATACTAAAAAGATTATGACCAAGTCCTTCAACATAAGAGACTTTCTTTATCATTAAGTTTCCATGAATAACGTCACCGTATCCAAGGATAGGTGAAAACTGATCGTTCCCAAACCTGACAGTACCAACAAAAGATTCAGTAAAGTTAGAATGTAACTCTTTCCTACCAATCATGTGTTTTGAGCATCAGAAATCGAAGAACCACACATGCCGGTTAACCTGCACAATGAATCAATTGGTTTTAGGTACACATTTCAGTATGAGTTCTTTCAGATTAGATCTGGTTGGTGGTATGCTATAATTACCAAAGCTAATCTCTTTGAAAACAAATTTTCTTTTAACAACAGATATATCATTATGAACACAAGAACAAATATTATTAAGAGCATGAAAAATAGTAAAAGGCATAAATTTATCTCATCCACAATAAGAAGAACACATTTTGCCTTTTGCAAGATCCATTATTTCATTGAATGAATATTTTTGTACGTTCAAAGTGTTTTTTTTACAGGCATACCAAAATTGTTCTTCTTATGTTGATAAGATGATTTTGTACATTCTACCGAAGTGGATCCTTTCACTCGCTAGATAAGTTTGCACTTCAAAGGACTATCTGAAATATCAGAACAAAATCATTAGTTTTCTTTTTATGATTCAGATTTTTATTAACACTCTTCTTATGTTTCTTTAAACGTCTTTTGATTTTATTCTTTTTATAATAAACATTCTCAGAAACAGGTTTTGAATTAATAGGAAATGCATTTTCAGATTCAGAGACCTTTTCAGATTCCTTAGTCTTTTCATTTATTACAAAAGCATCATGACTGGGTAGTTGTTGAGAGAAGTCAAACTTATCAATCTGTTCATCTAAACACGTATCTGAATTTAAAATTTCAGAAAAATTAAGCTCCTCTATTAAAAAAAAAACTTCATCAGATTCAGGAGCTTTACAAGAAGTTTTTGTTCAGAAATTTCCCATAAAAGCTTTATAGAAAGAAAATTCAGACTCAGCAAATTCCCCTATTTCTTAATCTTTTCAAAATTTTCAATTTTAGTCAATAAAATTTCTTTTTCCTTTTGAAATGAAGTCTTTCTTCATTTAAAATGTTTTCCAATTGAACAACTTGTTTTTCTAAAATTAAGGTAGGAGTATAAAGCTTTTGTTCAACTGGTTTTGGTTCGAGTTCTTCTTTAGAATAACTATGATAATAATCAGCTGAAAGAGCAGGAACTCTGTTTTCATAGCTTTCATTCTATTCAGTATAATCATAAGAAACTTGCATTTTGTCCTTTCTTTTTCTGTTAAAATCTTCTTGCTTTTTGAAATCCTCTAATGATTTCATAAATTTAATTTGATATTCTGGACCGAGGTCAAGATATTCACATTTGTAAACTGTTGGAGAAAAATAAAGAGCTTTCTTTAGACAATTCGGATTTTCATATCCCAAACCTTCCCTTGGATTAAAAAATATGGTTTCAGTTGATTTATTTAGAAAAATAGTTTGATCCTTTTGTCCTCTTCTATACAACTTCTCTTCTAGATATTTGAGTTTTTCATTTAAAGGTTTATTTTTTGTAACTAAAGAGTGCTATTTTTTACAACCAATTCATCATTAATTATTTCCAATGACTTATGTTTAGCGGATATTTCAGATATTTCTTCGGTCAAAATATCTTTTTCTTTAAGAAAACATTTTGCTCTCAGATAACAAAGATTGAGCCCAAGCAAAATTTTCAGCATTTTTAACATTTAGCTCAACATATTTATCTTGATGCGTTTTAAGATCGTTTTCTAAAATTGCAACTCGATCCTTTTCAGTTTTAAGTCTTCGTTGAAAAACTTGTGGTTTAAACACCATTCTTCGCATATGTTCAAAACATGAAGACTCAAGTACCTCATCACTTGAATCTGCTTCTTCTACCTCATTCTCAGAAAGTTCACATTCAGTTCTAGCCATCAAGCAGATATGTGCAACAACATCTGATTCTTACTCTTCATTAGTCATATTAAGCCAATGATCATCTCCAGCCATAAGCTCCTTACCCGCATCCTTTTATTTGGACAGAATGAGCTTATTTTTATAATAGTCAGTATTTTTGGACAGTTGCTTTCTAAAGTTCACTGCAAAATGTCCCCTCTTACCACAGTTGTAGCCTTGGTTTTTTTAACAAAATTCTTCTTTTCATCACTCCTCTTTTCAAACCTTTTCTCATCATACTTCTTTTTCTCAGCAAATTTATCTTTAAAATCATACGCCGGATGAGAAACTCTGACTATTGGAATGCGGTTTCTTTTGAAATGCCTTAGTCATCATGACCATGGCTTGTTTGATTTCTCTCATCTCAAAATCAGAATCACTATCAGTCCTTTCTTCAGCAGATGACTCACTAGTCACAACCACTTCCTTCACAGATTTTCCAGACTTGGACCTAACTTTCTTTTCAGAGAACAACGCCAGTGGATCACTCACTTATTTCTCATTCTTCTTCTTTACTTTTCTTATCTCCAAAACCTCTTCCTCATTATGTTTTAATGTCTCATACACCTCATGTATATCAATATCAGATAAAGACTTATTATATCTGATATTGTTAGTGAATGATTTCCACTCAGGCTGAAGGTTGCTCAAAAACTTTACATTAACCTCAATTCTGGTTTTATTAATATCATTCTTAGTTAGCACATTCAACAGTCTGGTCAACCTTTCATATACATCATCTAGGCTTTCTCCCTCTCTGGCTTTAAACTATTCATAACTGGTTATACAATTAGTTATCTTCAACTAAGTACCAACTTTTGATCCCATCATCATCTTTTTGATCTGATCCCACATACTTTTTCCCGACTTCTTGTAGCTATCTGTGTGGTATATATATCATTAGTCAAGGCTTGCATCATATATGACTTACAAACTATGTCAGCATGAGCTCTATCCTTCTCTACTTGAGTATACCTAGATTTTTCCTTAGGCACTATCTCATCGGGTCTATTTTGTTCAGGATTTTCTTTCCAAAACTTAGAGGGAACTTCCATTAAAGATTCCATTATCATTTCTCTGTCTTTTTATCTCTCAATGAAGTTTAAAAATCTGTCCCTCCATTGATTATAATCTCCCCGAAACAAAACAGGAGGTTTTGTGTCGGTTCCTATTGCCATGGCCTCTCTTGACATCATTTTATCTAATAAAAAACTGATCTTTTGCAGTTCAAAACTTAGAAAGATTTCCAAAATCGGACAACACTAACCAAAATCACCAAAGATATCGGCAGAACTATATCATCCAAAAACTTAATATCCAAAAATTCTTACACCTTATCCAGATACAAAAATAAATCTTCCAAATCTTATAAGAAAACTTAATCGGACAACACTTCTCCTATTTCACCAACCTTATCAGACAAAGCTACTTACGGTTATCAATCAAGCTTTCATCGGATACCAATCATTCTCGGACACTCTTTCACCGGATACCAATATTTATCGGACACTCTTTCACAAGATACCAATCCTTATCACACAAGACTTATCTGATGACAAGTCTTAATCGGACATTGTTCCACACGATAAGGAAGCTTATCGATCACTAAATGAGCGATTAGCAAGAGTAATTTTCACAAAAAAAATACAAGGATCAATAGTAGGCGATGAACAATATCACCCAAATGTATGCGATGAGAGAATTAAATTGGACAAAACAACAAATACAATACCAAATTCAAATTCAATGGCCGATGAGATATCCTTATAGCTTGATGAATTTACATCATTGAGCGATGAGAATTTACTTGAGTAGAAAATCTATAAATCAACCGAAACTTCTCAAAATAGAATCAATTTGAATGAATTTAGCACCGATTGACTCGAAATCTTACCACAAACAAGAATTTGATACCAATTACAGTCACAAAATCGATCAAAATCAACCAATTTCATAAAATCTTCAAGAACAGTTTCAAGTCTTGGAAACACCAAAAATTAAAAATTAAATCAAAAGATCGATTCAATTATCCAGAATGTTTTCAAACAAGAATTTGCATACAACAAGCCTTGAAATTCAACAGGTGCGCACCAACTCCCTCCTCCTAACCATGGAGGAGACTTGAAGAAGAAAGACCCTGAGGAAGTATCTCGCTTCCTTCAGGATGACAAAGAAGAATAGCAGGGCCTCTTGCTCCACCAGCCGCCCTCTTAAGAGGCCAAGGCATGAAGACCAAGACCAAGATGATCATGGTCTTGGTCCCCATGAGGGGGAGAACCTGGCTAAAACATCGATGGAAACTGCTGCACCACCACCTCCACCACCTCAAAGTCAACCAACCCAAGGAACCCAGGCGAGAGAACCAGAGGCTCAGCCCTTTGATGATGTACAAAATGTACATGTTTCCTCTGCCTGCACCCAAAACCCTCTACCCACAACCAATGAGTTCTCACCAATCTTGGTGAGTTCTTCATCCTCCGATAACCCACCTTCTCCACAACCAAAAGCAGCCTTACCCTTTACCCTATCACCAACACCTCCTCCATCATCACCTTAACCAGAACCTTCCATCACCCAACCTGCTCAACCAGAACCCTCCATCACCCAAACAAACCAACCACAACCAGAGCCTACTCTACAAGAAACCACCCAACCAGAGCCTACACAACCAGAGCCTACCCAACAAGAAACCACCCAACCAGAAGCCATATCTCAACCAGAACCCTCCACTACTATACCAGAACCCATCATCCAAACATAATCCATCACCCAAACACAACCACCCATCACCCAACCTATCCTTACCCAAACACAACCACAGCCAACCAACCCAGAAGATACAAGAAGATAGTCCTTCTTCATCGAGGCAAGTTCCAACAGCAGACAGAGTCAAAGAAATCGTCTCTCAAATGGAAACGCTAAGGAAACGTCCAACAGTGCCTCGAAAGGAACCCATCATGATGGAGAATATCCATCAATACCTCTACCATGATCGTGATGAACAACTAGTCCTCAATCCTCCCAACTTATCTCCTGAGTCGATGGACCACCTTTGTCATAGATTCGTGAGACAGACGACCTCTTCACCACAAGCCATCTTCTCAAATGATGAAATCAAGACTGTCCTCGACATCAAAATGAGAACCTTTGCAAATATAGCTATTAAATACATTGAGTACACCGTGGAGCGTGCATATGGGATGATTAGCGTCTTCAATGATAATGATCTAATAACGAGTATGAAGATTTCCAAGGCTTACAGGAGAAGTGCTCTACATCGGTCCTAGCTCAACCAGAACTCGGCTTGGTTTTCAAGAACGAGTATGGAGTTAAAAAGTTATTCAAACTAACTAAGGCCTTCAAGTATTCAACTGATACACTTGAATAGTTTCAGAGAGTCATTCGAGAGAGACTAGGCAGATCGCATGTGTCGATGAAGAAATGACAAGATTTGATCCATGGTATATCCAAAGTCGTTCGTTTTAGAGGACTGATGATGCGTTTTTGGAAGATTTATAATGGAGACCATGAGTAATTTATTTTATTTCCATCATGTACTTTCATTTCATTTATTTTTGTAAGAAATCATCCAACTTTTAGTCCAATGAAAATATTTGGCAAAAGGATGTTTTTTCTAGACTAGCCTATGTCTTTCATAATTCTTTCATTGTTCATAGACTAGTAATTGTTTGTTTTTCATTACTTAGGGGGAGATTGTTAGACCCCATCATTCTTATTTGTAAAAGTAATGAAAAACATACAAGTGTGAAAGAGCAGAAGGTCGATGGAAGGATAACATGAAGGTCCATAGGTGCGATGAACAGCGCATCTCCATAACCCCTCTGGTTCTCAACACTTGGAGATTTCAACAACAGTTCAACCAGAGGTATTCATTCAAGAAGACCCAAAGACTCATGGTTGAACACGCCTCATAGAAGACAACTAGAGATGGCAAATCGACAGCTGGATTCTCTTTGCCTTATTTAGTTTAATTTTATTTCCATATTTCTAGATTGCTTTCTTTCCATAAGAGATTTTCGATATATCTTCCATAGACAACAATCTCCATATTTAGATTATTAGTATAAATAGCCTTTATATTTCTTGTAATCGTTTACGCTTTCAATTACATTAATCAATAATAGTGAATTTTTTAACTCTCCAAATACTCATTGAATATTCTTGAGTTCTTCATTATTTTTCCATCCACACGATATATTTAGGTTATTCATAACTTGAATATTTGTGTTATTGAGAGATCTGGGATCAACATCCTTCACATACCACATGCATACATATATGCACATATACATCTTTTACATGCATATTTACCCCTCACCAATTCATGCACGTATATATATATATATACACACACTTATATGCAAGTCCATGCATGTATGCATATATAAATATGCACATATTCACATAACATTCCCATGCATGCATATACTTGGTGCATATTTTCACATATATATATATATATATGCATATGCCCACATCATGGATTAATTATGACAATTAATCACAATATCACGTAACCACATAATCAAATAATAATTACCTCAAATGCATGACTAGAACCCAATTATCACACTATCCACCCCTCAAAAGAATTTTGTCTCGAAATTCAATTAATTGAACAACCATGGATATTCGACTCTCATTTCCGATTCTAATTCCCAAGTCTCTAAACCTTTATGAAAAATGCCACTGAACTTTTACCAGATTAATCTCTTTGTTCCGTAACACTTTCGTTTTTCGATCAGTGACAACCTGAGGTGTTTCTACGAAGTTCAGCTTGCTATTCAGTTAAATAAAGTTGCAAGGTTTCACTTTCCTTGGGTTTTTACAATAAAGGAGGTGAAGACATATAACTTTTTCAATGCTTTTTCATATTCATCTATCCTTGTAAGCCTATGTTTTTCCGTAAAATATTATAAAATAGGTGATATTTGTCAGAAGAATGAGAAATTAACTTGTTTAGTGCAACGATACGTCCTGTAAGATGTTGTACCTCTTTAAAATTTCTAGGTGATTGAATATTGATGATTTCCTTTATATATTCAGGACTTGTTTCAATACCTCTTTGTGTTACCATATGTCCAAGAATTTTACCTGCATAGAAACATTTGGTCAGGTTTAATTTCATACGATATTGTCGTAGGATGTTGAAGGAATGTCGGACATGATCAATATGAATTTTCACTTTTTGGGATATGACTAGCATTTTGTAGATATATACTTCCATCATTTCTCTAAGGTGCTCATTGGAAATTCGATTAAGTCAGTTATAAATTGAACCTGCATTTTAAGACCGAACAAACTTACTTTACAATAATAAATTCCCTTGTCGATCATAATCGTCGTTTTGTTCCTGGTTACCAGGATCCATGAGTATATTATTATATCCAGAGTAAGCATCCATAAAATCAATAATTCATGTCCTGTAGTTGCGTCGACAAGAGTGTCGATGTGAGGTAAAGGAAATGGGTCCTTAGGACAAGCCTTCTTGAGATCGGTGGAGTGTATTAAAACTTTTCATTTCCTATTTTTCTTCTAAACAACCATAATGGCTAACCAGTCAAGATACTTTGCTTCATGAATTTTCCCTACCTCAAACGATTCTCCACCTCATCGATGACCTTATTTCGCTCTAAAGTGAACTTTCGTCGCTTTGTTTGATGGGTTTAAAAGTGGAATCTATATTTAACTTATGTGATATGATGACGAGGTTAATACTGATCAAGTCTTTATGCTTCCATGCAAAACAATTAACGTTTGATTTCAAGAAGTTAATGAGTTGGTTTTTGATAACTAGATCTAATGATGCGCTCACTAGCACGGTTTGGTCAAATTTACCAAGATCTAAGATGACTTCTTGATCTAATGGCAAGTCATCGACTTTATTCTGATATCTTATGTTGTTGTAATTGCTAGATGGTGCTTTTCAAGGTTTCATCATTGTCTTTTAACATTCCCTTGTGGTTTTCAATTCGCTTTTGATTTTTTGGACTCCCCAAGAAGTAGGAAATTTAATTGTGTAGTGGTATGTAGATGGAACAGCTCTCATATCGTGCATCCATGGTCGTCCAAGGATAACAATGTATGCAAAAGAGCAATTGATGCATTAAACGTGGTAAGTTTGTTGATGCCTTTAGTGAAGACTGGAAGAGTGATTTCACAAATTGTATTAATGGCGCCGCTATTAAACCCGACAAGGATAGTCGATCACCTAGTGATTTCACTATCCGCAATACCCATGTTATAGAGTGTTTTAAGAAATATCACATTCGTTGAACTTCCTCATCAATTAACACCCTCGTTGTAGAAAATTTCTCGATCGTTAGTTGAATAATTAACTATGACACCCCATACTTCATATTTGCATATAACATATATTTCATACAAAAGAAATACAGATTACACCGCATAGGTCCCACTAGTACAAGGATTCTATATGTACAGAATCTACAACTAAAAATTTCCAAAATAATAACCCTATACTATCACATGAATGTCTACATGTGTAAAACCCATTTTTTTTATTAAATATATAAATAATATTACATGGGCCTTTAAATATTTTTTTTATTAAAATTATTTGAAATGTAAAATATTTACGTAATTAATTAAAGATTATAAAGTAGAAATCTTAAATAAATAAATAATAAAAAGAAAGACAAAAATGAAAATAAAATAGAATTGTTTTCTTTTAATTATTGGACCAAAAATGTAAGATATTACGTCAGGAGGGGTCTAATGGTAAATGTCAGAAACTTGAGGGGGCTGAATGTCATCTTTTTCAAAGATGAGGGACTGTTTTGCCAAAAGTACATAACTGTTTGAGAAAACGACCCATCAGCCTAAAACTCGCGATTTGTCTGATTTCTTCAACTAATAAGCCAAAACTCTTGGCATATAAATTGTAGAGCTCTGGCTTAGGAACGTTTTGGTTCAAATAGCTCGAAAAATCGTTGAGTTTTGAGAGAGAAATCTGAGTTTGAAGTTCGGAATCAAAAATCTCGGTTTTTCACCGATTTTAGGTGAGATTCTTAACCAAGTCTCTTGATTTTTATGTCTATGACTTTGTTTTTAAGTACTCTATCAAACCCCAGTAGCCTCATGTCTTATATTTGTGTTTTCGTTGTTCGATTTTTATGTTTTTAAGTGGTTAAGTTTTAGTTTTAAAAACAAACTTTTAATGAGTAAATGAAACTCATTTCTTGGTGAAAATTCGTGTTCTTTATGTCAAAGTGTTGGTAAAAATATTACCAAGAGTTTGGTGCAAAAAGAATGAAAAAAAAAAGTTCAAAAACAAGCTATTTTCAAGCTCAAAATGGGAATGAAGGCGATGTGCGGGATCGGAGCTGGGTCGGCCGGGTCGGACCTGACCTGCATCCGGTTACCCCTTTTAAAAATGGGAATGAAGGCGATGTGGGCGGGATTCGAACCCGCGACAACAACCTCAATGTTTCAAGCGTTAACCAGTAAACTACATACATAATTTGTTATTTACATGCGTTCATATTTTTAATATGCAGTATACATTTGAGTTTTATAAATTAACATTTAACAACTACATTTTCAGAAATTTAATTTTCTCTATATAAATTTTATGAAACTTTCATCAAATTTACTTGTGTTTTATAAAATACAAACTTTGACCCAATTTTAATTATTTACCTCGTTTAGTTACCAAAATGACCCTATAAATGGAAAAACGGTATTTTAGCAATACTTTGCGTATTTGTTTTCAAAATTTATCGAAATAACCATATATCTTGGGGATTGGTTTATGAGTTTCATTTTTTATATTATAAAATTACCAAAACGACCTTATATTTGGAAATCGGTATTTTAGCAATACTCTACGTGTTTGCTTTATAAAATTACCGAAAATGACCCAATGTCTTGGAATTGGTATCTAAGTGTTATTTTAAATCTATTTCTTACGAAATTACCAAAATGACCCTACAATATGGAAATCGGTATTTTAGCGATACTTTACGTATTTGCTTTATAAATTACCGAAATGACCCTATGTATTGGAATTTGGTATCTAAGTGTTATTCTGAATATAATCCCTATAWAATTACCAAAATGACCCTACAACTTGGAAATCGGTATTYTAGCGATACTTTACGTATCCGCCCTATAAATTACCGAAATGACCCTATATCTTGGGAATTGGTATCTATGCTTTATTTTGATTATCATCCTTATGAAATTACCAAAATGACCTCACAGTTAGGGAATCAGTATTTTAACAATACTTTGAGTATTGCTTAATAGAATTACCAAAATGCCCCTATGCTTGGGATTGGACTTTTAAACACCGTTTTAATATTCAACTTCTTAAATATACCAAGAATGTTCTAAATTAGGGAATTGGTTAAAGCTATACCTTTGGTATTCGGCTTCTTATGATTTACCAAAATGCCCTTAGACTTGGAAAATTGGTATTCTAAACATTATTTCGAGTATTAATTATGTTGAACTTTAAAGTTATGGAACGACCATTATTTATACGTGTGTGACATGTTGTCACCTTTATTTACTTGCAAATCTTAAACGAGACGTTTTCGTCACAAGACATTATTTAC
>NC_037538.1:21633931-21651146 GCF_001531365.2 Cynara cardunculus var. scolymus
CGGCAAGATTCTTCCACCGTACGGGGTGGGTTGGACATGAAAAGAGGGCTTGCAATTTCGAGGTCTTGGAGTCCTCGTCCATAGAATACGCCACATACGCAAAGAAAAGTGACGAGCCGATGCCTCACTTGCAAGATAATAATTAAAATACGCTAAAACACTGTTTTGTGTGTGCATGTGATCATGAAACCATATTGTATTCAYTAAGCTTTTTGCTTATACTATACATGTATATATCTCAGGTGTCATTTGTCAGTAGACGAGTGAATGAAGAAAGACGAGACTATGTTTTTGAATCATGTTTGATTAGATATTTTAATTAGCATTGATTATGTTAAAGTATTTTATGCTTCCGCAATTATGTAACGAATTATGTTAAACATATTATGTGTGTTCGAAATTTTAAGTTCGTATTTTTGTTCATGACATAAGTTATTAAGAATGACGTCACGGCACTCGATAGAAAAAAAAATCGGGGCGTGACAACATGTGTCTTCAAAATACTTCAATAAACAAATTGATCTTCAAAAACAACAAATAAGAATATAAGAAAAATAATCATATTTTCCCCTTCCCCTTAATATCCCGAAACCCTACTGATCCTGCAATGCATATTTAAAACACAAAATGAGGGTTAGACCAGAAGGTCTAGTGAGATAACCCCTTTCTTTGCATTTACAGGGTGAAGATCACCAACATCTATTTAAAAACATCCTTTCACATACACAGATACATACTCACTGAAATCTGCATCAATTATAAAATACAGAGACGCAAAACTTCTCTAGCTCAACTGGTCAGAGCTCCCCGGGCTCTTAAAGACCAGCGCTCCTCTGTCTCTAATGAACAAAGTTATTTATTAAACCATTCCCTCTAGTTGGCCAGAGCCTCTAATCCTACCAACCAGAGCCTCTGTATCCATTCTCCAAAAATAACAAAGGCTACCATTCAACCAGAGACTCTCTAGACGATCAGAGTCTTTGTTCTGAATAGACTAGAATAGGAATTTTAAATAAAAAGGATAACTAAAGTGTAACCAAAACCCTTCTAGTTCTATGTTCTAAAAAAATATTTAACAGGATTAGACTTGTAAGAAAAATATAAATTAAGATTCAAAAGACAGAGCTCAGACGCAGAGCTCGGACACCACACTCGGATACAGAGCTCAGACTCCACACTTGGACACAGAGCTCGAACACCACTCTCGAACACAGATTTCGGTCGTAAAACTAGAAAATACAACTTTCATGATACATACCATCACAAGTCACCAACAAATTTAAAAACATTTTTTTATCCTTCTTTTTTAAATGGAACCCCACTTGAACGTTGCAAATCACCAATGGATTTAAAAACATTTTGTTTTCATTTTTTTTTTATTGAAATCTATGGCGTTGGTGATCCATCGCAAATCATTGACGGATTGAAAAGTATTTTTCTTTTTTCTTTTTCTTTAAATGGAAATTCACATCCGTGATAATCCGTTGAAAATTACCGACGGATTTTTGTTGTCGGTGGTACCCTTTTCTAGTAGTTGTTGGAGACTTGGAGGGACCAAATCTGAAATAAGGTCATTGGGCAAAATTCAAATTATTAGCTTAAAGTATGGACTTGATATTGAGTGACAACCAAATAGACCAAATATGTAATTTATTCTAAAGTTTATTTGATTAAAATATTTAACTGTATTTAAAATATTTTAGATTTGAGATGCGATATTTATCTTGTATTTGATTATATTTATCAATTAATTAAAATTAAAACATGAAGTTGTTAGAAAGTTGTACAATTGTACTATACTATAAATTCATAATCTTATATTCTAAATTATATATATATATATATATATATATATAAAATGATACTTGATACATAAAAACGTTTTTAAGAATTTAATTCAAATCATTTTATAAATAACATAGATGTTTTTAGATATACTAGAAGGGTACTCGTGTAATGCAGTAAGATATATCTTGATTTTTAATATTTTATTTTATTATTTATCCCAGTTGATGTTATAATATGGTCTTATGTGATTTTAAAAAAACGATAATGTTTTTATTTTTAAATAAAATATAAATTTGAAGATATCATAAAATTTTGATAAAAATATATCGATGTTAGTATCAAATTAACTAATTAAAATTCCTATTTTTGTGTAATTTTTTAATTCAATTTTTTTATTATAATTTAATGTAGGTTCAATAACAAAGTCTTTTATATTCGGTTTAATAATATAATTTTCTTAAAAAGGATAATAATTTTAGTTAAAACTCAATAATTATTCTAATTATATTTTAGATTTTTTATATTTTAAAATGAGATGTTTATCCAATATTTGATTTTTTATATTTTAAAATGAGATGTTTATCCACTATTTGATTATGTTTATCCGCAGTTAATTACATGAATTCAAACAAGATAAAAACGAAAAATAAAATGTTTAAACAACAAAACTTGTTAGTATAAGATTTCATTTTATAAAAGGCTTTCCCCAACGATTTTCAACTTTTCATTGTTGCCTTTTCCTTAAAAAAAAAAAAAAAAGCTTGTGAGACTCCTCCACAAGAAGGTTTAATTTCCCAGTAAAATCTTTAAAACTTTAAAAAAACTTCAAAAATTGTTATATGTCGGGGGGAATTCATGAAAACGATTTATCCAAACTTCTAGGAATACGAGAAAAGCTTGTATTTTAGTCTTTTCTTTTTTCAGACCATACCTCCGAGATGTCAAATTTTCATGTTTTTATTACGTGGAAATATATATATATATATATATATAGAGAGAGAGAGAGAGAGAGAGAGAGAGAATGTTTCAAATACAACTCATCGCATTTGTATAGCCAATATAACCCAATAAATTCAGATATTTATAGAAATGATAAGAGTTCATTTATTATGATTTAAATATTTATAAAGATGAATATGGTTTATTAATTATGATCAATACTTTATATTAGGAAACAATAAAAAAATTTATGAAATCATATATTTATCAAATTAAATGGACGGTTGAGATTGAGTTGTATTGATTATACAAATGTAAACGATTGTATAATAACCCACCCCTCTCTCTCTATATATAATTATATTGTTAAAAAATTTCAAGCAAGAATAAATGGTGATGAAGGCGTCGTTGATAAAAACACGTTATAATGGAGACATCTCCAACAAAAAAACAAGACACAACAAGAAAGAAAGGGTTATAACTAAGGACGGCAATGGTGGTTGCAATAGCTTCATAAATCGTGGCTAAAGATTTATAGAGTGATGACTCGTGTTGCTATTGACCCCGTTGCACGCAGTAAAGTAACGCAACACAACGACCAAGGCCATGTTGTTACTATGGATAGCCCATCTTTCTAACAATGAGACACAAACTGTTTAGTGGATCTAATGAGCCGAACATGAATTTGTTTTGAAGCGGTAAATCCATTACTATCGTAATCAAACCATATGTCTAACTGAGCGAATCTCATACGGACTTCTCATTTCAAGCATTCTACGCATCGCTAATTTGTGAAAGTTGTGTGCTAGCTTCTTTTTCTACTTGCTAGAAAGAAAAAGTCACAAGTATCATGACCCAACTAGAAATATTAAAAGTTCAGTGACAAAGAAAGAAAAACGTGAAAACTACAAGGGCCAGATAGTAAATAACATGACATAGTTAGCATCTGAAGTATTTGACTAATTTTTCAACGGAAGAAACTCGATGAACTGCCGAGGACCGAGGCTGACGTCATTCGTCGGAAGGAAACATTTGTCTGTATGTTCCGGTCCCTGACCGTTGGTGTTCACCGGAAACAGCTCCAAGGTCTGGTAAGAGTGCATATCATCGGGAAGGTGGTGGTGGTGATATCTATGACTGTGAGGTGGTGAAACGACAAGGGTTGATGACGTATCGGAAGCTGAAGGTGTGGAGGTGGTAACGGCGGCAAGGGTGCAGACGGTGGCCGAGTTGAATGGGGGTATATGGTTGGTGGGAGGAGGAGGAGGAGGAGGGGGAGAGGACAAAAACTGCATCATGTGATTCCACGTGGCATTCCTTTGAGGGAAGGTCTTCCTCCTTGGGTGTAGGTGTAGCAGATCATCAGTTGCAGCTTCTTCTTGTTCAACAGGTATCCATCCATGATGATCTGCTGCTACGCTCGTCATCCTAGATTCTGCTTTTGCTGTTCTTTCTCTTAACACACTTTTCTGCTAAATTCAACATAATATAATAAATAAAAATTATATTTACATACATATATATATATATATATATATATATTACACAATGTGAAAAAAACAAAGAGAAAAACCCTAAGGCGGTGATGGATGAGGGAAGAAGGGACCCGACAGAAAGGAAGGAAGGAATGCAGGTTTGCATTTCCCAAGGAAAAAGAAGCAACAAAACCTTTTTCAATATTTTCTGTTTTTACTTCACTTCAACAATCATATTCACATTATTGCAACAAACCCTAATCTCGATTATATAATTTACGAGTTTATATATCATTTCATCTCCAAAGATTTCTGGGTTTATGAGCTTACACCAATCTTATATATATATATATATATATGTCTGTGTGTGTATATATATATATATATATATATATGTATGCTGATGAACTCAGGCACGATGATCACCAAAAATACCTTCTCATCATGGCCTACCATATTCTAAGTATTACCATAAACCCTAATCTCAATATGAAGTGAAATAATGTCACCAAATGTCTTTTTGTCGGATCGTATCTGTGGTTCAGGTTAAAGTCCTTAAATCGATTTAAATAAATCTAAAATAGTACGTAGTAGTTGATTATAGATTAAAAAATAAGAAGGTAAAATCCATGTAACAATTAAATAACTTGGTTATAGATTAAAATATATATATATATATATATATATGTATATATTGTACATGAAACACATTCATTACTTGTAACATATCATGTGTCAAATCACATACACTTCATTGATGTAAATGGCATATTAGTTGTTTGTTTCCATGGATGTAACATTAATTTTAAAAAAGTTTTTTTAAATAAAGAAAAAAATCAATAATTTAGATAGAATGGGAAAGAATTTATAGTGATCGATTAATAAGGAGAATTTGGTTTTAAAAAAATAATAAAAATGGTGAATTGAAAAATGGAAAGATGAATTAGAAAGGTAATAAGCAGGTAGCAGACCTCTGAAAATGTAGGTATTGCCCAGTTTCTGGTCTCTTCAACTTCATAGCATGTCCTGTTGACCTCTGCAGCCAAATACAGATGCCAAAATCAGTCCAACTCTTTGCATAAAAACAAAAACAAAAACAAAAAACAGATAACCCAATTCGTATTATCTTATTCTTTCTGCACCATCAACCCACAAAATTTCTGATGCTCAATTCTTTCCAGAATTTTAAATTTGTCTCCTCTTCAATTATTCATAAAAAGTCCCTTTTCTTTCTGTTCTTTTTTTCAAGAAAGTAAGTTGTTTATGGTGTTGATATCTAACCTGTATCTTTCAGTTGTATGGATTGATCAAGATTGATGGTGCTGATATCGGTGGTATAGAATGGAGCTTGATGATGATCATTCATAGAGTTATCAAGCTGACGACGTCGTTTCTGTCTTTCTCGAGCCTTGTGATTCTGGAACCAGTAGAAAACATTCTTTCCTTCAATCTTTCCATAGCGGCGAAGCTGTGCAGTGATGTGTTGGATTTCATCGGCAGATGGTGTTCGTGTCCCTCGTCGGTATAACTCCTCTAAAGTTTGCAACTGCTCCGGCGTCGGATTCCACCGTGAGCTTACCACCACCATTTGCTGTGAATTAAAATCCCTCTTGTTTTGTTCAGCTGCCACTGTCCAAAAACAAACCCAGTTGGTATATCATTGCAAGCAAAAAGATTTGAAAAACAACAGTTAAGTTTAGATGATTTCGATAAGAAGAAAGAAAAAGAAAACACGTACGAAGATGAGGAGTGGAGTGGAAGACGGTGGGAGGTGGTGGTGGTCTTGGAACAAGCGGTCTTAACTTTCTGGCGCCATTGTTGCAGGTGTTGAGGTCGTCAGCTTCATTGTAACCCATCATCCACATTCTATCTAGCTATCTAATCTACTTGTGTTGAAATATCATAAAATGTGAGGATGATGATGAAAGGGAAGGGGGGCAAAAGGGATTGTAATGAGAGTGATAGATATAGAGCTCTAATATATTTTTTGAAATTAATGTTTTATCTATATATATATATATTAAATATTTTTCATATATACATGGGAAATCTATTAATCAACTAAAATGTGGATGAAGTGTTAATTGCGATTGTTACATGATTGTAATTTCAATAGCTTCTTTAAAATAAATAAAAAGAAGAAAATAAGAATTTTGAATCAATATTTTACTTCAATAATTTTTCTAAAACTATCTATAAAATGAAGAGAGTAAGAGATTGTTTGGTAGTTGTTGAATGGTTTGAGGCAAAATGATTAAGTGGTCATAATGATTAAGAGACTCTTATGATATAATGCAAAATGAAATATAATT
The DNA here is from genome assembly GCF_001531365.2 of Cynara cardunculus var. scolymus. NCBI lineage: Eukaryota > Viridiplantae > Streptophyta > Magnoliopsida > Asterales > Asteraceae > Cynara > Cynara cardunculus. Next base: position 21,640,446 of record NC_037538.1, read on the forward strand.
GTATACAATAAAATTAGGACGCTTTGGTTAACAGATGTCCAAGATACAAAATCATTCGTAGGGTTTTAGAACCAGAAATAATATCTTCTTTATCAAACAAGATTCATCTATTAATTATTCAGATGTTGTCTCTTAATGGAACTATCAAAAGGTAAACAAATAACTCCAACAAAAAAAAATATTTTTTCTCCAAATATGAAGATCACCTTAGAATAATTATTTAAAAACATGATAATTATGATAAGTTTAATAAGGATAGGAATAGGATTAAAATGGTTGATTTAGGGATGATATAATGATTAAAATGGAGGGTGAAAAAGGAAGGGTGAAAGAAAGGGAATTCCACGTCAGGGGAATTCAGAAAAGGAAATATGGACAGAAAAAGGAGTTGTTGGTTTGAATTGCTCACAATTCTTTCTTTCTTACACGTTGACCGTTTCTTTCTTTCTTGTTTATTATTACATTTTTTCAATGCCCATTAAATTAACACAAACGCTATTTGTATGTTTTTTTTACGTGAGAATCAAGATCAATAATTTTTAAAAATGATAATATTTTTATTTTTGAATAAAATATATATTTTAAAATATCATAAATTTTTTAAAAAATATATCACAATTATATCAAATTAACTATTTAAAAAGTTCTCGTTTTTTTGTGTAATTTTTTTCATTCAATATTTTTGTAATAATTTAATTTATGATTAATAACGAATTAATTTATTTTTGGTTTAATCATATATTTTTTATAAAGATAATAATTAAATATTCTGTTAGAACTCAATGATTATCTTTATTATATTTTAGATTTTTTATATTTAAAATAAGATGTTATACGAATTCAAAAATAGCATTTTAATAAGTTGTTGTTACTTTGTAATATTGAATTTTAAGTAATATGCATCAATAAACAATATTACATACATAAAAATGGTTTTTAAGAGTTTTTATCAAATATTTTATAACATAATATAAATATAGTTACTATTTTATAGATATTTTAGTCATAAATTTTGGTAAAATAATATTTAGGATGAATTTAAAGAGAAGGGAAGGGGGTAAAAATGAAAATGAAAGAAGTTTGAAAAGGAAGAGGTGGGGTAAATAATAAGAAGCTAGGGAAGGCGTGGAATTCTGGTGTGTGTTATATCGGGATTCTAAACCCAACAACGACTTGACCTTCCATGCAGGAGAGATTTATAGACAAATACGTATATAATATTTATGACTGGTGGCTTTCACTCAATCCAAACTGCCCTTTCCTTTATATATAATATATTATAACAATATATTTATATAATTGAAAAAATATTCTGATAACTATTTACCTGGATGATATGTATATTTGTATACAATTAATTGAAGTTGTTTCTTGATTTTTATACATGTATGTATATATATAAATACCAAACAAATTACTTGTACGCATTTGTAAATATCGTCTAGATGAATTAATACCAATATGTTTGTAAGTTTTTTTATTTTTTTATAATTTTTTCTACATATGTATGTATGTATTTTATTTGCTGTTGCTATTTAATTTAATTACCCTCTGCCAACCAACTGAATCACAGCCCATTTCTCTTTTCTTTTTCATACCAACAGAAAAACGTAGCTAAATTATTCAACTGCATCTCTAATTATCTTATTAGCAACCTACATATTTAGTCCTTTTTTTTTTTTTTTGTGAAAAACATTATAAGGTTTCTACAATTCATTTATTACATATCATTTTGGGTTAGTTCCTTCAATACTAATTTTGTTAAAAAAAACGTTAACTTGTATAAGTGGTCGCATTTTCATTCCATTGGCACCAACATATATACACACTGCAACCACTTAACTAAGTAGACTATTGTGGGGACGTATTAATCTATGGAGATGATATATACCATATTTAGATAGAGTCTATCCATGGATTATATTAGGGAAGGCAGAGGCATCGAATGGTGAAGAGAGGCGGCAAGATAAGGCCAGAAACTTGACTCTGCTACACGTAAATAAGGAACGAAATTAATATAGAGATTAAACGAGCATCCTGATAGGCGCACAAGCGCAAAGAATCACATAGATAAAAAATCTAGACCATAAAAAGAAAAAAAAAAAGATTTTCATTTTTGTATATGACATCTCAGTGTGTTACTACATAACATTGGATATTGTCCACCACGCCCTGCAGTTTGACCATTGGGAGGATGAACATTCAGACGAGATTTGAAGTTGAGGAATAAGTATCAGGAAAGACATTTCTAGAAGAATTACGCATACTGGTAGGAAGAGGAAACATGGAGAATGCATACATGGCCTATTGCGACCTTTTCGCGAACAAAATATATATCAAACTCCATGTGTTTGGTACACTGGTGTTGAGCAGCGAAGACATTATCACAGTTCACGATAGTTGCTTTGTGGGGAGGATAGTGGAGTTCGAGAAGGAGATTATGTAGCCAACATGTTTCGACAACCACCACCACTAGAAATTTGGGTATTTCCGGCGGAATTTTTGGTGGACAAAATCCGCCAGAACATTACCAGCAGATTACCGATGGACAACAAAAAAGTCAGCTTTCATTGACTTCCGTCGGAAAGTCGCGGAGTTTCCGCCGGCAATCCGATTCTGATAATATTTCCCACGGCTTTCCGGCTGATTTTGTAGTTAATTATTTTAGAATAGTTGTAACTCTAATTACAATATTTTACCGGCGGATTTCCGGCGGATAATTAAGTAATTTTTTAAAATTAAGGTTCGCCGGAAATCCGTCAGAAAGTAATTAAACTTTAAATTTTATTTTTAAAATATTCTGGCGGTTTCTGAGGTTCCGCCGGTAATAGTTATTCAATTTAAAAAAAAAAACTCAATGATTTCCGGTGAATTTCCGGCGGATTTCCATCTTTTTGTTTATTTTCCCATTTTTCAAATTTTTTTTCTTTAATGGATCGTATTGGGCTTTAACGGTTCTATTGGGCTTTAGTGGATGTTAGTTGGGTTAGTTGGCTTTAATGGATAGTATTTGGCTTTAACGGACGGTATTGGGCTTTAATAGATTGTATTGGACTTTAATGCATCGCATTGGGCTTTAGTGGATCTAGTTATAGTTTAATGGATCGTAATGGGCTTTAATGGACCGTATTCGGCATTAATGCATCGTATTGGGCTTTAGTGGATGTTAGTTGTAGTTTAATTAATTGTATTGGGCTTTAAAGGATAGTATTAGGCTTTAACGGTTATATTGGGCTTTAGTGGATGTTAGTTAGGTTTGTTGGGCATTAGTGGATAGTAGTGGACTTTAACGGATCGTATTGGGCTTTAATGGATCGTATTGGGCTTTAATGCATCGTATTGGGCTTTAGTGGAWGTTAGTTGTGGTTTAATTGATCGTATTGGGCTTTAATGGATCGTATTAAGCTTTAACGGTTCTATTAGGCTTTGGTGCATTGTATTAGGCTTAGTGGATGTTAATTGTGGTTTAATGGATCGTATTATGTTTTAATGGACCGTATTGGGCTTTAATGGACCATATTAGGTTTTAATGGACCGATTGGGCTTTAATGGATCGTATTGGTCTTTAGTGGATCATATTGAGCTTTAACGGTTCTATTGGGCTTTAATGTATGTATTGGGCTTTAGTGGATGTTAGTTGGGGTTTAATGGATGGTATTGGGTTTTAATAAACCATATTGGGTTTTAATGAACCGTATTGAGTTTTAATGAACCAATTGGAATTTAATGGATCATATTGGGTTTAAAGGTTCTATTGGGCTTTTATAGATCGTATTGGCATTAATGGATCGTATTGGGCTTTAATGGATCGGGCTTTAATGGATCATGTTGGGCTTTAACGAATGTTAGTTGGGCTTTAACGTTTCTATTGGGCTTTAATAGATTGTATTGGGCTTTAACTTTTCTATTGGGCTTTAATAGATCGTATTGGGCTTTAAAGGATCATATTGGATGTTAATGGATCGTCTTTGGCTTTAATGGATCATATATGGCTTTGATGGATCTTATTGGACTTTAATGCACCGTATTAGGCTTTAGTGGATGTTACCTGTGGTTTAATTGATCGTATTGGGCTTTAATAGACCGTATTGGGCTTTAACGGTTCTATTGAGCTTTAGTGGATGTTAGTTGGTCATTGATGGATAGTATTGGGCTTTAACAGATCATATTAGACTTTACTGGATCGTATAAGGCTTTAATGCATCGTATTGGGCTTTAGTGGATGTTAGTTGAGTTTAATTGATTGTATTAGGCTTTAATAAATCGTATTATGCTTTAACGGTTCTATTGGGCTTTAGTGCATCGTATTAGGCTTAGTGGATGTCAGTTGTGGCTTAATGGATCGTATTGCGCTTTAATGGACCGTATTAGGCTTTAATGGATCGTATTGGATTTTAATGGACCGATTGGCTTTAATGGACCGTATTGGGTTTTAATTGACCGATTGGGCTTTAATAGATCGTATTGGGCTTTCACAGTTTTATTGGGCTTTAATGCATCATATTGGAATTTGGCGGATGTTAGTTGTGGTTTAATGGATGGTATTGGGCTTTAATGGACCGTATTGAGTTTTAATGAATCGATAGGGCTTTAATGAATCGTATTGAGCTTTAATAGAGCATATTGGGCTTTGAAGGTTCTATTGGACTTTAATGGATCGTATTGGCCTTAATGGATCTTATTGGGTTTTATGGATCGTATTGGGCTTTAAAGATTCAATTGGACTTTGGTGTTAGAAATGAGTTTCCAATTGTTGGCAAACGTTAGAACTTGTATTTATATTCAAAATTGAGGTGTATTTTGTGTTAGAAATGGGTTGTCAATTGTTGGGCAAACGTTAGGACTTTTATTTATAAACGAAATTGAGGTGTATTTTGTGTTATATTTGGGTTGCCAATTGTTGGAATGTTAGCACTTGTATTTATAAACAAAATTGAGGTGTATTTTGTGTTACAATTGGGTTGCCAATTGTTGGGCAAACGTTAGGACTTGTATTTATGAACTATATTGAGGTGTATTTTGTGTTAGAAATGGGTTACCAATAGTTGGGCCAACGTTAGGACTTATATTTATAAACGAAATTGAGAGGTATTTTTTGTTAGAAATGGGTTGCCAATTGTTTGACAAACGTTAAGACTTGTAGTTATAAACGAAATTGAGGTGTATTTTGTGTTAGAAATTGGTTGTCAATTGTTGGGCAAACGTTAGGACTTGTATTTATGAACGAAATTGAGATATATTTTGTGTTAAAAATGGGTTGCCAATTGTTGGGCAAACTTTAGGACTTGTATTTATAAACGAAATTGAGGTTTATTTTGTGTTAGAAATGGGTTGCCAATTGTTGGGCAAACGTTAGGATTTGTATTTATAAACGAAATTGAGATGTATTTTGTGTTAGTAACGGGTTGCCAATTGTTTGACAAATGTTAGGACTTGTATTTATAAACGAAATTTTGAGGTGTATTTTGTGTTAGAAATGGGTTGCGAATTTGTTGGGCAAACATTAGAACTTGTATTTATAACCGAAATTGAGGTGTATTTTGTGTTTGAAATGGGTTGCCAATTGTTGGACAAACGTTATAACTTGTATTTATAATTCTATATATAACTAATTAAACTGACACATAATTTCTAAATTTATAGCTATGTCGACTAATGCTGATAGATGATGGATGTATAAATGAATAAATAGGAACGAGACTATAAATCTAGTTTTCCAAGTCGAAATAGTTGGGTGATTTTTGGATTTTGCTTTCTCTAATGAGCGATCTACAGCAAGATGTCCTTGTAAGAAATGTCAACTTCAAAAGTTCAAAAACAGAGATGAGATTCATATAAACTTGTTAAAAAAATGATTCTTGATCAATTATAGTCACTGGTATGCGTAAGGTGAATTAAAACCCTAACTTCAACAACCATAACAAACAATAGTGGACGAAGATTATAATGAGTTTGATGGTGTTGAACAAATGGTGATGGATCAAAATATTTCCGATACGTGGGACGAGCAAGAACCAAATCAACATGCACAACGTTTCTATGATATGTTACGAGCTGCGGACGAGCCATTGTGGGAGGGATGCCAGAGATTTTCAAAGTTACAGGCAGCGGCAAGGTTTTTGAATTGGAAGGCAGATTGCAATGTACTAGAGACAACCTTCAATTGTAACCTTTTTATGGTAAAAAAAATGCTACCTGACGGTGAACAATTGGTTGGTAGATTTTACAAGACAAAGAAGATATTGAAGTTTCTTGGTCTTCCGAAAGAAAAGATACATGCTTGCAAGAACCATTGCATGCTATTTTATAAGAAATATGTTGATGATAACAGTTGTCTAGTATGTGGGGAGTCTCGTTACAAGACAACCGACCGAAACAATAAGGTGCTAATTTGGTGTTGACGTATTTGCCAATTACACCAAGATTACAACGGTGGTATGTGTGTAAGAAAATAGCAAAGAAGATGACTTGGCACCATGATCATCAAACTGAGACGAAAAAGATGGTACATCCGAGTGATGGGGTGGCTTGGAAACATTTTGATAGGATGCATCCCGATTTTGCTCAATAGATTGAGAATGTTCGTTTGGGCTTATGTACAAATGGTTTCAATCCCACTAACTCGAACTCAAATCCATACTCATTATGGCCAATTTTCTTACAAACTACAATCTACCAAATTGGATGTGCATCAAAACTGGAACATCCACCTGACTTTGCTAATTTCTGGCTTTGCCGTTATCTCCACATGCAGAAAAGTCATCGATTAGCTAGATCTTTCTCGTGCCTCTAATTAACCCTCAATTCAACACAATGTCTCAAGTACCAATCCCCAAGAACCTAATGCACATGCCGACAAAGAAAAAGGTTAGGATTAATTTCTATCGAGTTCAAACAGATTTCATCTTAAATATAAAAATGGTAAAACTAAAAAGACGTTATGTAAATCACAGTTTCTAAAATGAAATATATTGAGTTTAAAAGCATATCCTTTCCAAAACCCACCATATCTTGATGAAAACTCATCTATCATAATGTTCTTTTGTTTTGGAACCAAAGTCCAATACTCACCCAAAAGTGAATGACATTAAATGCCCAAAATATAAACAAGGTTCAATACTTAAAACCATAAATAATAAAAAAATACTCCATACCCATCACGTCAATGAAAACATGGATAAAAAGCAATATCCAAAACAACACCTTTCAGTGACAGGAGAGACTCGATTCCATGGTTAGTGGTCGAACACAAAAGTAGGCCACCATTCCACGTTATAAATCTCATCCTGAGGATCAATGGCCCCAATGGGATCAATTGTTCACGATTCGTAGTTCAAGGGCCTTGATGGTTCCAGGTACACCCATTCACTAGAAATTACATCATGTAGCCAATGGCTAGCTGGCTCCCATAAGACCGTACCAATTTTCCCCATGAGCCAATGCCTATTTCTAGCTACAATACAGGAATAACCATTCCATTAAATTGACTCAAAAATTACACCATGGGGTGGGTCAATGACATATGTTCAACTTTAAGAGCCCGCATTATAAGGCTCCTGATGGACCAATGACTATTATGGGCCACACAATGTGGGAACGACCATCCCATTTTAAATCAATAAAGACCAAGTCTTATGCCTATGGATCCATTGCATTATAGTCTAAATTACATGACCCCCAATGAATAACCACACACTCAAAGCATGTAATATTTCAAATAAACATGCTATAACTGCATATTACTCCAAAGCTCGACATAAAGCAAATAAGCCAAAAAGATGTACCCAAGACCCATCTGAGTAAAACCGAGCCAAAGGCTCAGCAACTCAATTGACTATTAAATAAAAGTCATCAATAGAAATGTATTTAATCAATGTTTGTGCAAACACATGCTTTGAAGGCATGATTAACTCAAAAACCCATCATTGGTTAGGACAAACCATTTTCAACTAAAATCATACTACTTATATTTCCACAATGTCCCATAACATATCAATATGCATTTTTCAAACCAAATATACTACATATGCATTATCACCAAATAATCTCCATTTGTAGGATAAATCATCAAAAGAACCCACTCTTAGGATTTATTTATCAAAATGTCCAAAAACCTAAGTATATGCATTTTACAAGATTTATTAACCCAAAAATTTTAGATGTGCAAACTTCATCAAATACATAACACATTTGATAATATAAGGTAAAACACATTAATATGTCAATAAACATTTTGTCATGTACATAATTTTCACAAAGCAACTTGAACTTATCTTGCTAGGTTAGGTTAAACCTAGGTTCCAAATCCATCTATAGCTTCCAAAATGGTGAAGGCTTTAGATACATCAACATCCACCTCTTGAAACTTTATCTAGGTCACAACCGAAGCCTAGAGATGTATGAAAGTAACCCCAAACTAAATTCATAGCATACCTTAATCAATTCCTCTAATCATCTAAAATATTCCAAATTGGTCAAAACTTCAAAACATGGAAGATACCTAAAAATAAATGTTCTGGGAGGTTGAAATGAAAGGTTTTTAACAAAAATAAAAGTTTAGAAGGTTAAGATGGACTTACTATTCGTTTTTAGGAAGAAGCCCCAAAACTAGGTCAACAATGGTGGAAATGGTGATGAAGATGATGAACTCGGATCTTGGATCTAGACATGAGATCTTGATGTTTAGGAGCTCTTAAATGCTTGGAGAAGCATAAAAGCACTAGCAAGTCCCCAAATCGAGTTTGTATAAGGAAGCTAGGAGGTGGGTATGAGCTTTAATGGAGAAGATGAAGATGGTGAAGGGATTTAATCATAATCTCTAGCTCTTGATCTTGCAAAACTCTTGAAAAGATAGATTATGTGAAATGGAGATGCTTAGACCAAGTTTGATTGATTGAGAGAGAAATGAGTTATGAGATGAGAAATGAGGTAACAATGGAATGAAAATCGGTTTTATTGAAGAAAAAAACATGGCATATCACCTGCACTCTTCCAACCCTAAATTTACCCAAGTTTCACGGCCAGGGAGTTTTTTCAACTGCTAGGGAATTTTCTTCACGATCGGGGAATTCTGAAATTTCATTCTTTGAACCTTTCTTGCCTATTTTCATACCCAAGCATAACCAAACTTCAAAATACTTAATGAACTTGGGATTTCACTTACCACAAAAATCCAGGTGTTACAATCCTCCCAACCTTAGAATGCTTTCGTTCGAATGCCACTCTCAACAGATGGCTTGATTTTCAATAGTTCAATCTATCCCTGAACCAACCAAATTTTGACCCAAGAGTTCCTTCGATACCTATGTCCTACATTCATTTCTTGCAATGCGCTTGAGCTATAAGAGATACATGAGACAACTCAAAAGAACGTCACACTACCTTGATCACAAGTCTGACATAAGGCTCGTCATCCACCTATCTAAAGAGAATAATGTTACAAGGACGTAAACTCAAACAATTGCATTTTCACAAATCAATCGGCTCTGCTCCTAAGAGAGTGTTTATACCAAACCCTAACCTTAATCAGAATCGGATACTTTCTTGCCAAACTGCTATGTCGATAATCATGTTGATTTCTGCATATGAACCCAATTCAAAATGTTACACCAACATCAAAGGTAAATATTGAACATTGTTAGAGCAACCTCCAACAATAGAGTCCACAGTTGTCTCTCAACCTTAAGTGACTCATACTACCTCGAGAGTAGCATATGTCCTCAATGGTTCAATTCTACCAACGTTGCCCAAAGTGAATTTACTATTAATTTTTCTGATAACCTCTAATAAACTAAGATATCTCTCTTCCAGATCCTCCCTTCTTTGGGGCCAATCACTCTCCTTGAGAGTTATCTCTAGCAGTTCGATTCCGCTTATCTCCAACTCATAAACATAGCCGATACAAAGCTATATGATAGCATCCCATCGACTTTACCCTGGTCATAAATCCACAAAATTTGATTCAACTACACTCTATCATAATCCTCTTGAAGTAGAGTACTCAGTATCCTATCGACCTTACCCTGGTCATAAAGGAATTCTACAAAACAACCTTGAATGGCTTATCCTCTGCCATCACTACAAGGATACATCATCCTTGACTAAAGCAAAGTCTTTTTAATAGAATAGTTTCACTTAAGATCTATTCTAAAATTCTTTCTAAGTTTCTCCAATAATTATTAATTGCAAAGATTCATCATCCTCCCTTGACGAAATTCCTAACAACTAGTTTGGTCCGATTCAACATAACCCTGAACCCGAAATCCAAACTAAAACCATGCATGCCAAACGCAGAGGATTTCTCAAGATTTCTTAATCCCATGACACTTGACGAGGTCCTACATTTTCCATCCAAGATTAGACCAACTCACTCCCCATAGAGTTGATCGCATCCGACCCAACAATAGAACGACTCCTAAAACACGCCCAAACATAGATCATTCAATAGATGAATCTTTACAAAGAAAGAAACTCTTAATTACTAATACTCGCTTATCAACACCTAAACTCCTTAAAATCACCACAAATGCTATAATTGTTCCTTATGGTTCAATGATAATACTCCAAGTACTTCAACAATCCTTAGCCCAACACCAAAAGTTGACACCTAATATAACAAAATTACTGATAAGTGTTAATTTATTAACCTTATTACATCATTTTCTTAACCATTTTCACTCATTTTATTTGCCCATTAGTGTC
>NC_037538.1:21652544-21657538 GCF_001531365.2 Cynara cardunculus var. scolymus
TTTTTGCTGAATCATTTGTTTAATGTCTTAATCAACTGTTGTACCCTGTGTTTCTTCTTAAGACTGATATTTTTCTTAGTTGTTAATCAAATCGCCCAATTTTAGATAAATCAAATCCCTCGTTTAGCCATCTGAAATTAGTTTTTATAGACTGGACTTTTGAAATAACTTTACAAGTTATCTCTGTGGGAACGATATCTGGTACTTATACCATTATCATTTGTTACGAGACGACAGTAGTTCAAGGTGTATACTTGCGCCTAGTTCTATTTTTGTGTTGAAATCTAAGGTTGAATAAACCGACGAGCAAGTTTTTGGCGCCGCTGTCGGGGATAGCACGCTAAAGTTTTTCTTTTAAAGTAAAGTTTGTAAAAGCTAATTTTTCTACCACCTGTTACTATTATGGAGAACATCATACATATTGTTGATTCTCGGGATAGAGGAATCATGAATTATGCTATTCCTGTTTTTAGTCAATTAAATTCAGAAATACTAAGGTCACACCTTAAGGCAACTCACTTTGAGCTCACACCTGTCATGTTTCAGATGTTGCAGACTAATGGCCAGTTCAGTGGTTTGCCATCTGAAGACCCTCATTTACACTTAAAATCTTTAATAGAAATAATTGATTGTTTTCTTATCCACGGAGTGTCTGATGATGCCTTAAGGCTGAAGTTATTTCCATTTTCTCTTGGGGATAGATCAAAATTATGGTTTAACTCTTTGGAACCAAATTCTATAATCTCTTGGAATGACTTTGTAAAGAAATTTTTGAGAAAATATTTTCCTCCCAACAGGAACGTTGAATCCAGAAATGAAATATGTTTGTTTAGACAAATGGATAATGAAACAACACCTGATGCCTGGGAAAGGTACAAGGAGTTGTTGAAAAAATGCCCTTACCATGGCATTCCTTATTGTATCCAGGTAGAGACGTTTTACAATGGTTTAACAACTGTTGCTAAGCAAATGCTTGATGCTAGTGCAGGAGGAGCTTTCACAACTTGTACTTATAATGATGGGTATGACATGCTTGAGAAAATTTCAAATAATAATGGATATTGGGCTGATCCACATGCATTAATACAGAATAATACAGTTGGGATACATGAAGCAGATGCATATAATGCATTTACAACACAACTCACATCTATAACTGACATGATTAAGAATATGAATGTTAGCCCATATGTGCGAACTGTTGATGCAACATCGTATCCTACTGTCAATTCTATAGCATGTATGTTATGTGGAGGAGGTCATCCATTTGATCAATGTGTATCTAACCCAGAGTCAGTTAATTTTTTTGAAAATCAAAACAGGGGTTGTTCTAATTGACAAGCTTATAATGCAGGGTGGCAACAACACCCAAATTTTTTCTGGAATGCTCGAACTTTGAATGAACCTGTTGGTTTTCAACAACATCAAAGTGATTTCTACAATCACCAACCCAATATTTACGAACAACACCCTACCCAACCAATTTTCAACCAGCAAACAAGTTTTCAACAACAAAGTCATCAACCCTCTTTCCAAAATACAACATATCAACCTGTTGATTCATCTACTTCCTTGGAAGCAATGATGAAAGGGTTCATAACCCAAACTCAGGCTTCAATCAGAAACCTTGAAAAACAGGTTGGACAAGTAGCTTAGGAAATGAGACAAAGACCAATAGGCATTTTACCTAGTGATACGGAGACACCTCAGAGAGAAGAAAAAGAGCAGGTCAAGGTTGTGACATTGAGGAGTAATAAGACTTTAATAGTAAATCCCCAAAAAGAACCAAGCAAAGCAGAGCCTGAAAAGAAAACTGTGGTACCAGATTTTGTTACCTTTGTACCAAATTTTGTGACTACCATTCCTGTGAACCATTCAAAAAGTACTAGTGAGCCTCAGCCAATAGTCAGGCCCATTGATAGTACGACCATTCCAGAAAGATCATAATTTTCGTTGTTATTTCCTGATGAACCCAAGACAATCCAGACTCCYAAAGAAAATATTGTAGTGGATGTGTCACAATCTGGTGGCAGTCCCACAATAGTTGTCCAGACCAGTCCTATAATCCCTTGTAGAACTGAATCAGAATCCATTGTAGAACCACCTTTGAACACCATTTCAGCACCTACTCTTCAAAAGACTACTTCTCCTACTGCAGTCACTCCTTATATTCCTTATCCCCAAAGGTTAAGGAATCAAAAAGAAGAATTACTATTTAGAAAATTTCTTAATGTTTTTAAACAGTTACATATAAACAAACCTTTGGTTGAGGCTGTTGAGCAGATGCCAAGTTATGCAAAGTTTCTAAAAGACATTTTGAGTAAAAAGAAAAAGTTGACTGAGTACGAGACTGTAGCTCTGACTGAAGGGTGCAGTGCTTTGTTGTCCAGTAAAATCCCTCCTAAGCTGAAAGATCCTAGAAGTTTTACAATCCCTTGTTCAATTGGAGGAAAAGAAATAGGAAAAGCCCTATGTGACTTAGGTGCTAATATAAACCTCATGCCTTCATCTATCTTCATTACCCTAGGCATAGGTAAAGCTAGACCTACAACTGTGACTCTACAATTAGCTGATAAGTCCATAGCCTATCCTAAAGGAAAAATTGAGGATGTCCTAGTTCAGGTTGATAAGTTTATTTTCCCAGCTGATTTTATCATCCTAGACTTTAAAGCTGACAAGGACATTCCCATTATCTTAGGAAGACCTTTCCTAGCTACGGGAAGAACCCTGATAGATGTACAGAAGGGAGAGTTAACCATAAGAGTCCAAAATCAAAAAGTGACTTTTAATGTTTTTAATTCCCTTAGGTACCTGATGTAAGTGACGAATGCTCCCATATTTGTTCCATTAAATCTTTGACTCATGAAAAAGAAGTAAAAGACATACAGAGGAAAGGATTGAAGCATAAGTGGAGAGAGAAATATTCTAACAAGTTGCTCCAACTATCAGATATCCCAACCTCAGTCCTACAACAATATTCTAACTCTACTACTCAATCTGAGTAGGACAAGTTCTGCGTTCTTACCATACTCTGTGTTTTTATGTTTAACTTGTGTTTCTTTATTTGTTGTTTTAAAATATGTCAGTGTCAGTATTGTTGTGATCATAAGAGATAGTCCCTCTCCTTATGTTTTTGTGTCCTTTTCATTTAAGATGATCATACCATGCTTATGCTTGATTATCTTTGCTTTTCTATTTCAATTGTGCTTAGCTTTGAGTCATTTTATTTTTAAAATGATCAAGTCACACTTGTGACTAATCATCTTTGCTTTTTTGTTTCAATCTAGAATTTTGGGCACTGATTTTAGTAGCATATATTATTTTGGCCATCTATGCACCAAAAATAGAATAAATAATGAAGTTGTTGTACTAATGCTTGAAATTGATGCCATAGCCACAATAAGGCAAAGCTTAACCATCTTTGTCTTTAATTGAGCCTCTAGAACTAGCCAACCATTTCCAAAGCTTTACATTGATTCAATTGGGCCTTCATTTCAATTTGGCCAATTGGTAGCCTTGATACACTCACATTGAGGACATTTTTTCCCTTAAGTTTGGGGGAGGGTCCTAAAAGTACCAAACACTTTATAGAGTTCATGAAACATATGCATTAAGACCAAAAATCATTCAAAGGAACAAAGTTCCATGTCTTGTGCATGTAAAAGAGTGTCAAAGTACACCAGAATGTTTGAAAAGGATCAAAGTGTCCAAAATACCTCAATATGAGATGCATAGCAGTAAAATTGTGCTATGAAGTGGAAAAGTGAGATGAGGTAAAAGGCATGCATTAAAAAGAAAAGCCAAATGCAAAACCCAATTCAAAGTCCCAAAATATTTGTTGAATCTAGTATAGCAATAGAAATGTAGGCTAGCTTATGGTTTGGCAATACGAAAGACTTAAGTTTGGGGGAGTTGGGTTTATGAAGGGCTATGGATATCAAGCATCAAGTCAAGAGTATAACACTTTCATTCAAAAAAAATCAAAAATATGCATACTTTGGCTATGGAATATTTATGCTCAATTTTTTTAGTTTATTAGAAATTTGAGTCTCTTAATTTGTCATTTTCTGTTGTTTGGGGACAAACAACAATTCAAGTTTGCGGGTGTGATAAGTGTTAATTTATTAACCTTATTATATCATTTTCTTAACCATTTTCACTCATTTTATTTGCCCATTAGTGTCTTAGTTAAGTCTTTTTATGTCATTTTTATATATTAGTGGTAATATAACATATCTAATGTTAATTCCCTGTTTATGCAGATTTTTAATGATTTTTGGGCCAAATCCTACAGCAGTCTTGTAGAAGCAGGAGTGACAGAATTCTGTAGTACCTGTCCGTGAGCTGCACTCTTGCCTGGGCCGAGAATTCTTGGGTTACTCCCTTAAAGCTGCTGGGTCAACGACCTTGGGCCCGGTGAAAGCCCATTTTTGAAGCACCTTTTGTCTTATTAGGCGGCTCCCATTGTGCAAGCTCCCTTAGCCTATAAATAGAGGCTTAAGGCTTTGACTTTAACACACTTACTTATGCTTTTCACCTCTTACACTTATAATCTTTGTATTAATTACTCTCTAGATTATTACTTTCGGTTTCATGCTTTCGGTTTTTCTTGCTCCCAACCAAGAATCGACTTTTGTGAAGTCTGATTTCGTTCTCAAGTTTTAATTCAAGTGCTCGTATTTAATTCAAGTTCTCAAATTTTGTGAAGTCTAATTACTCTCTAGATTATGTTACGTTTTCTGACTTTTGTTGCAAGTTACGAATTAGTCGATCTCTGTTGCTTTACATTGGATTTCATCTTTTGTGGTTCACAACTAATTTACGTAGACTAAATACTCTGTTCTTAAGACTTTGCAAGTAACTTTTCGGTCTTAGTAACGAAACTTGTTTTGCAAGTTTTGTTACTTGTCTTGCAAGTTTCTTCAAAGTCAACTTCTCTTCTTTCCATGTTTTCATTTGTCACATCTCCATCTCATCAAGTACTTGCTTTACAT
>NC_037538.1:21657973-21681909 GCF_001531365.2 Cynara cardunculus var. scolymus
TTTTTGCTGAATCATTTGTTTAATGTCTTAATCAACTGTTGCATCCTGTGCTTCTTCTTAAGACTGATATTTTCCTTAGTTGTTAATCAAATCGCCCAATTTTAGATAAATCAAATCCCTCATTTCGTTATCTGAAATTAGTTTTTATAGACTAGAGTTTTGAAATAACTTTACAAGTTATCTCTGTGGGAACGATATCTGGTACTTATACCATTATTACTTGTTACGAGACAACAGTAGTTCAATGTGTATACTTGCGCCGAGTTCTATTTTTGTGTTGAAATCTAAGGTTGAATAAACCGATGAGCAATTACCTAGACCACAAAATGATCCTTTTAATGAAAACTCACCCATAAGGCACATCATTTCTTAAATAATGGATAGTAACAAAATATCCCAACAGTTCTGCATAACCCAAATACAAGCAGTCGCCAAAACTTCGAACATAAAAATTGCCATAATGGAAAGTCCGAAATTACAATACCTACCACAAGTCAGGCCATCCGATAATTCAACCCTCTATGACTCTCTAAATCTATAAATGCAACATCCTTCAAGAAAAGAGGTTTAAATCTATCCTTCCTATGAGTTCAATGTTTTTCAAGTATATTACTCAACAAATATGCCAGTTTCATTCTTAAAAGATTTAACGAACATGAAATCTTTATAATCAGTTTTACACACACATAAAAAGGATTACTACCATTAGGTATGTAATTGTGCTAAGTGACCATAAACGTCACGCACTTAATCCAATTAATACAAAGCATTTTTATCGACCCATAACAACAACGGTAATAAACAAAAATTCATTAAAAATGAAAGATTGACACATACCATCTTAGGGGTTATTTGTTTACCTCTTAATAATATTTCTATTAAGAGGCCGTCTTTGAATCGTTAAGAGATGAATCTTGTTTGACAAAAAAAAGTTTGCCTCTTAATGGTTCTAAAACCCTTTGAATGATTTTGTATCCCAAGTCTCTCTTAACCATTAAACACCCTAAACAATTACCAAACAATTATATTTTAATTTACACTATATCATGAGAGCCTCTTAATCATTCTGATCATTTAATCATTTTGTACCAAACCATTCAGCAACTGCCAAACCGCCCGTTAGTCCATCATACACTTACTTAACCCATTAATTTAAATCATTTCATGCACTAAATAGTGTGCCACAAAACACATCCACACAAAATTCAAGGGAAAACTGAGCGACTGAATGTTACCAAAATGTTCATCTCCAATAATAAAGTCGCATAAAAATGAAATTCTCAATAAAAATTTTGGGTGTTAACATACACACAATAGAACCAACTTATGCAATTCAAAAACCGTACTCTCTTGAATCACAAAATGACAAGAACAAATTCCAATAAAACTCAAATGTGATCATATACAATCGAGTGATTGCGTGAATCCCGAATTTGATCCAAATCCTTTACATACATCAAATTATAATTCAAAACATGCAACACCGCATGGTCATGAAAAGCTTAATACAAAGGTAGTACAACAAGTGTGTACCGAAACACAATGACACGAGACAAAGTTCCCCAACAAAATTTTGCATGCAAAGGTATTAACTAAAAGAGTTTCTCATAGTTAAAAACTTGACTCCAAACCCACATGTACCAAATTGTCTCTCAAAACTCGTAACAAGATATTTGTACATCCCTTGGATAATAAATGGAACAATTCTTGCCAGTCTCAATTTAAAACTTTGTTAGAATATGCACCTTAAAATGTTTGCAACACTACCAAAACATTATGTAGAAAACCCTTTTGAAAATTCTAATACATGGGCTACACCTTCGTGTGTGCCAAAACATTCCACAAAATTATCAACCCAACAGGCACAAAGTTTTGAAGAACATGAATAATTCGTGTAATATTTCAAAATAAGTATTGTGCATGCATTTGGTCAAGACCAAAGTTTTAAGACTACTTTCGCCAAGTCCTCTAGCCATACTACTAACCTCCAAACACCCAAACATCTTAAGGCAATAAGTGATAACTAAATCGATTACCCTTACAAATTCTTCTCATTACAATGCCAATTCGATAAGCCTACGGTTCAAATTCATCCAATAATCATGACCCACAATGGTCTACTTAACGAAATCTCAGTACTCAACTGTCACATAGGTGACAATGCTATGAACATCGATTCTTCTAATGATTAACCACTAGGAATTCACTCATTACCCCCATCGATCATCACAACAAGGCGATTCATGCACATGCATGTAACTGTAAATTCACCACCCCAATGGCCAGGTGAAACTATGAAAGTACCATACATGAAAATCCTTGTTACCATCACCATGATTCTTGATGCTAGTGTCAATATTGACTCTAAAATATCTTATCTTAAAGTGCTTAGTTGTAACATCTCATTTTCATTTACTCAGAAATACGCTAGTTTGAATCTAGGCATCCAAATTTCATTACCTAAATCTCTCAAACTTATGCTCTGATACCATCTCAATTTCATTTACATAGAATTACGTTAGTTTGGAAGAGTTCCACCCATTACACGTATTATAGCCATCCTCTTGATCAAGAATGAGAGGGAGAAAATTCTTGATGTTGTTGACAGCAAAAGTTCACGTGAAATCCAAAAGAAGACAAGGGAGGATTGTCACCTTTAGTTGTCCATTTTTAGTTTGTGATCGACGAGGATGAATTGTTCATCATGGTTGTCCTAAGGAGGAAGAGGGTGGTGGTTGTATGACGGAATCCTAAATGGTTCTGCGGGTATAGAGAAAAGGAAGAATGCTTGAAATTTTAGAGCTTTACTACCAAATTGACTTGTGAAAGTCCTTGCCTTCTCATTTAAATGGCACCATTATTCTATTTCTACCCATTACATAAAGAAAATCATTTTAAATCTGCCAATTAGGTGTTGCAATATGCCTTCCCTTCCCTCCTCATCGATATAGTTCCCTCCCTAAGAAAAAAACCCTTAAAAATGAAGTAGAAGGTGCACAATAATTGGAGGCTAGCTGGTTTTGATCAATAAAAGTATGAGAAGATGGAAATTTTTTCTTGGCTACGGATTCAGGTTCAGAGGGGGAACACATAATTGATATTTTGCATGTTTAGTCTTGACTTTGAATGATTGGGGCCCTTTTGATACTCTAAATCATGGTAACAACATTGTTTCCTGTCTTAGAAACAAAATCTTCCCCTTTCAATGAGGATTGAAGAACAACAAGAGAAATAGCCATTGTTCTTGCAACTATTTCACTAGAAATTTCACAAGTGGCGAATAGAATCCTAACTTCACCTCTTCAAACCCAAACAGAAAAAAGATCAAACTTTAATTAGGAAAATGGTATCAAAACCCTAAATTCGCAAAACTCCAGAAAGAAAATGCTAAATATTTATCAAGAATACCAATTATGATAATCAAAGCAAGTAGTTTTTTTTATCTTGATAGACCAATCCCTACTTTATATCTATGAAGATACCCAATCCCAAAACCAAGCTACAAGTTAATAGTTTTGTGGTACATAAAAATTGTCAAACACCAATATAGAAGTTAATTCATCATGGTAAATGTGGTACACATAAATAGCACCACCATAGCCAAAGGATGGTATAGAGGGAGGGATGTTGGTAAAGCGTCTGTAGGTGGCTTTTTAAGTCCGCCGTCAAATCCCAGGGCTCAACTCTGGATAGGTGGTGGAAACTACCAAGTTGGAGTACGGTAGGGGTGAGGGAATTTTCGGTGGAGAACGGATGGAAGGGGGAGTGAAGATGGAAGTGAGCGTAACCATAGCTATCAAAGATGGAAAAAAGAGGATGGGGGGGGGCAGTACTATGGGAAGAGGGAAGGGAGGGACACATGGGACGCCTTTTCAACTTTTTAAACAAAATTAAGGAAATATATAAAAAGTCAAAAATATCACTCATTTTACGTATTTTAAATTATGTCAGTAGAGGGACTCAATCTATCACAAATTGCAAACCATGGTGCAATAAATGAAATTCAAGCGAACTTAGCCATAACTTTTAAAAAACACAAGGACATAATATGTAATTTATTCTTATTTTAATTATGGATTTGGTCTATTTGTTTTTTTTATATGATTCGAGTACCTAGACTATGTTTATTATGGATATGCCCTCTAACTAACAATATCAATGTTTCACCATTGTGTAAGGGTTAAATGGAAGTCATTTTGATCTTTTTTATTTATTTCTTCTCATTAATTTTTTAATACAATTCATTAATGTTATATATATATATATATATATTATAAATACACACACATACCTACTTCGTATTCATAAGTTACCACAACCTAATATTGATCAGACGTGGCTTGTATCTTAAGCCTCCCCACCGTAACCTATCTCCATCAATCGTGGCCTCCATCGCTTGCCTTCTCAATATAACCCCTCTTTAATGTAACCTCATTTCCAAATTGTAAGGAGCCAAACACAATCCCCCAAACCATAACCCCTCTTCACTATAATCCCATCTCAAGATCATAAAAACCCAAATAATCCTGATGGAGGGGTATGTGATGTGAAGAAGAAGATGAAAAAATGGAAGTGTGTGTTGTGTTGCATCGTGACGGGAAAGAGGAAGACGCGAAGGGGGGATCAAAACTTCCTAACTTGGCACTGACTTTGGTTCAGCCTTGTTCAATCTTGATTCTAACACTATGTGTTCTTTTAATTCATCCCCTAATTGATCTTTTGTATGTCTCAGTACTACAAGAAAAACCTTTTCACACAGTTGTAAGGAGCTTTTTACACGGTTTTGGAATAGTGCAAGAAATTGGACGACCTTTTTACACGGTTTTGGAAAATGTCCCTTTTTTACATAGTTCCAAAACCAAATAAAAAGGTGAGAAAAACTGTGTAAAAAGGCTCAAAAACCCATCATTGGTTGGGACAAACCATTTTTCAACTGAAATATACCATTTATAATTCCAAAATGTCCTATAACATATCAATATTCATTTTTCAAACCAAATACATTACAAATGCATTATCACCAAATAATCTCCATTTATAGGATAAATAATCAAAAGACCCCACATTTATAATTTATTTATCAAAATGTCCAAAAATCCAAGTATATGCATTTTACAAAATTTATTAACTCAAATTTACTAGATATGGAAACTTCATCAAATACCCAACACATTTGATAAATATCAATAAAACACATTAATACTTCAATAAACATTTTGGCATGTACATAGTTTTCACAAAGCAACTTGAACTCACCTTGCTAGGTTAGGTTAAACTTAGATATCAAATCCATCTCTAGTTTCCAAAATGGTGAAGGATTTAGATCCATCAACATCCACCTTTTGAAACTTTATCTTGATCACAACCAATGCGTAGAAATGTATCAAAAGTAACCGATAAACTAGATTCATAGCAAACCTTAGTCAAATCCTCTAATCATCTAAAATATCCAAAATTGGTCAAAACTTCAAGACATGGAAAATACCTCAAAATGCTCTAGGAGGTTAAAATGAAACATTTTAACAAGAATGAAGGTTTAGAAGTTTAAGATGGACTTACAGTTTGCTTTTAGGAAGAATCCCCAAAACTAGGTCAACAATGGTGGAAGTGGTGATGAAGAAGATGGACTCGGATCTCTGATCCAAACTTGAAATCTTGATGTTTAGGAGCTCTTAAATGCTTACAGAAGGTGAATAAAAGCACTAGCAAGTCCATAAATCGAATTTCAATGAGGAAGCTAGGAGGTGAGTATGAGCTCTATTGAAGAAGATGAACATGGTGAAGGCTTTAATCATTATCCCTAGCTCTTGATCTCACAGAACTCTCGAAGAAATGGATTGGGTGAAATGGAGATTCTTGGACCAAGTTGATTGAGAGAGAAATGATTTATAAGATGAGAAATGAGGTAAAAATGGAAGGAAAATCGGTTTTATTGAGGAAAAACATGGCACATGACCTGCAGCTTCCAGCCCCTAATCTACCCAACTTTCACGGTCGGGAAGTTTTTTTCACTGCCAGGGAATTTCCTTCACGGTTGGGGAATTTTCTTCATGGTCGGGGAGTTTTAAAATTTCATTCTTTGATGATAGAAAGTATATTGTCGGTAAAGACAAGTTGGTAAAATATATAGCCGGTTTGAACAACTCAAAGTTGAGTTGGATTTAGAACATCATGAGACAATTTTGTTCGTATTTACAGAACCAAAAAGTATTGCAAAAATATGTTGCTCAAGAAGCTGTTATAGCTACCGATGGATTTCTTGTGATAGCATTTAGATAGATTATAGATATGTCATGTTCTTCATGCAATATGACCCGCAATGATGGAATCACGCAAATACCAACAACTATACGACACTAAAATATTAGCTAAATCAACAGGTTTGTGAAAAACACTGATCACTCATATCAGTTTCAGAGAAATGATAATTTAGGAAAGTAGAAAGAAATCACAACCAAAGGCAAACAAAGTCATCAACCAACTTTTCTCTTTACTTGAAATCATCAATAAACTTTTCTTAATCCAAATGAGATTTTTCATTATATTCCTAAGTAACTGCACCAATTGGTAAAATGAAACTGGTAATTTACAGAAGTATTTGTATCAAAATAATTAGGAACGACTCCATATTGTGATACATCAATACATTAATGACGTCCTATTGACCAAGAGTCAAAGATTACACAATCACAAGACAAAAACATCAACTATAAAAAGAAATTTCAATTAGTCTCATACTCTCATTCAAGGAGGGATTTTATGAGCCAATTCTAGAATATGTAACTTTAACTTATTGATCGTGAATGTGAGGGAAGGCATTGGTGAGCAAGTCCAACCATTGGTCATTGATGAGCATCGAGTGCAAGGGGAGAAAGTTGTGACAGGGTAAGGGCGAGAGTTGTAATAGAGTAAGAGCGAGAGATAGTCGAGAGCGTTTGTTTTGTTATTGATCGGCGAGTTCGATAAGTGGGGAGGGGATCCAAATTACACTTTGGAGTTTGGACTGTAATTTTTTCGCTTTTAAAATATGAGGTTTGGGCTTGTGTTCTACTCCAATTACATGATTTTGGGTAAAAAAAAAAGGTGTAACAAGGTCTACGCGCCTTTTTACACGGTTATTTTTTTAAATTTAATGGCTCAAAGAGGCTGTATATTTTCTAATCAACATTACAGGGGAAAACAATGCTTAAAAACAAAACTATGCACAACAATGAGAGGAAACTAGCAACAAATTAGGCTAGACACAAGGCAATCGAGATGGGTTATATATGGAAGATATTTTGAATTCTAGTACTCCCCCTCAAGTTGGAGCGTGTAGATTACGAGTGCGCAACTTGTCAAGTAAGAACCGCAGCTGTTCAGTTCCTAACCCTTTGGTGAGAAGATCGACAATTTGCATTGTAAAGGCGATGGACAGTGGTTCAACCTCCCGTGACTCTACTCTTTCACGAACAAAGAAACAATCCATTTCAATGTGTTTAGTTCTTTTGTGGAAAACCGGGTTGTTGGCGATGTGACGAGCGACTTGATTATCACAAAACAAAGGTGTTGGCTTGGTCGAGTGAACAACCAATTTGGTCAGAAGCCATCTCACCCAAATATTTTCACTAACGGTGGACGCCATGGACCTATATTATGCTTCAGCAGAGGAACGTGAGACAACTGATTGCTTCTTGGTTTTCCAGGATATTGGTGCACCGCCAAGGAGGAGTAAATATCCAGTTCATGACCTTTTGGTGTAGGGACATCCGAGCCAGTTCGAGTCATAGTAGGTCGTGAGAACACATCCTCCCTTACGTGGTAAAAGAACTCCTTGTCCCGACGTTCCTTTCAAGTAGCGAAGGACACTATGTGCAACGTCCAAGTGTGGTTGTCTCGGGTCTGCTATGAACTAGCTCAACACATTCACCAAGTATGTTATGTCTGGCCGCATAGCTTGTAAGTAAAGCAATCTGTCAACTATACGACGAAAGCGACCGACATCAACTTTTGGTTCCTTTTCGGCTCTATCAAGTTTCAGATTCTGCTCGATTGGAAATAGACTCGGCTTGCATCCTTGTAACCCACAATCTTTAAGGATGTTAAGTATATACTTACATTGATTTAGCATGAGACCTCCGGACGTTCGAGTCACTTCTATGCCAAGAAAATACTTGAGGTTTCCTAGGTCTTTGATGCTAAACCTGTTATTTAGATCATCTTTTTTTTACTTGTATTTTTGTCGGGTTGTTTCCAACCATGACCACATCATCAACATAAATGAGAGATGCGACAAAACTGTTTCCTTGCTTGTGAATAAAAAAGGAATAGTCGGTTCGAGACTGCTTAAAACCGAGGTTGACGAGGGCATTGCTAAACTTTTGATACCAATTGCCTGAAGCTTATTTCAAACCATATAGTGACTTTCGTAGACGACAAACTCTAGTATCTCCTTCCCTTACAAAACCTTGGGGAATCTTCATGTAAATTTCTTCATTCAGGTCACCATGTAAAAAGGCATTGTTAACATCGAGTTGGTGGATTGCCCAATTTCTTTGGACTGCGACGGCCAAGAGAGTTTTGACAATGACAAGCTCAGCAACTAGAGCGAACGTGTCATGATAGTCAACACCCTCCATTTGGGTAAACCCTTTTGCAACGAGACGGGATTTGTATCTTTCAACCTCACCGTTGGGTTTGTATTTCACTTTGTAGACCCATTTTGAATCAATGGCATGTTTTCCTTCAGAAAGATCTTCCATTGTCCACGTCCCTTTTTTTTCTAGAGCTTGAATTCCTTTTCTCATAACTTCTTTCCACCTGTCATTTTTAACAGCTTGATGAAAGTGTTTTGGTTCAACATTAGAATCGATGGCCTCCAGGAAAGCCTTGTGAGTATCAGAATTTTTTTTGTATGAAACAAAGTTAGATAGAGGGTATACTGTTGAGGACGCTTGATTTGGTGGAGCTTGTGCATGGTCAACCGATGGGGGAAGTTGGACGTGATAATCAGCAAAGTGCTTCGGTTGACTTATGTTTCTCTTCTCACAGGTCGGAATAGTGGTAATAGGTTCAGTGGTAGTACTTTACAATTTATGGTGAGTTTATTGGTTATCGTTGATGATTTCTGGATCAACGTGTAGCCCATGGGTTTCTGAATCTGGGCTCCCTTCATCAAGGTCTTGGGTCAAGGCATCGGGTTCACCTGGGCCTTGGACATTAGTGGATTGTCCACCTTCATTGCCCCACACGTCCTGTTCGGTGTCATAATGGACCGACCTATTATATATCCCATCATCAACTTTCAGTGGGTCATCATTTTCACGTTCATCGTCTTGCTTGTAAAACGGAAACTGGTTCTCATGGAACCTCACATCCTGTGAAACAATTATCTTCTTGTTTTCAATCTCAAATATCTTATAACCTTTGGTCCCATGTGGGTAACCCAAAAACACCCCGTGCCTCCCCCTTGCTTCAAACTTGTCTCCTTTGGTCTTATTACTTCTAAAGTAAGCCAAACACCTAAAAATTTTCATGTGTTCGTAGTCCAGTTTTTGTTGAAAAATGATTTCATAGGGGGTTCTATTTTCTATCACTTTATACAGCAACTGATTGATGATATAGGCAGCGGTTAAAACACATTCACCCTGAAATCTTTTGGGAAGACTGGCTTCAAATCTAAGAGCAGGTGCGGTTTCAAGAAGATGCCTATGCTTTCGTTCCACCACCCCATTTTGTTGCGGGGTGTGAGGACACGTTGTCTCCAATAAAATTTCTTCCTCACAATAAAAGTTAATCATCTCATTGGACGTGAATTCCCCGTATTATCAATGAAACACTTGCCTGCTTCGTGTTTGTGTTTTAGAAGGAAGACCCACACACCCCAACTAAAATCATCGACAACGGTTAAAAAATAGTTTACTCCCGAAAGCGAGGGAGAATGGTGCTTTCCTCAAACATCACAATGTAATAACTCAAAGCAACCATTGGTTTTAATTTCACTATTTTGAAAAGGAAGTCTAGTGTGCTTAGCTCTAGAACAAGAATCACACAGCTTATTGAAGGTAACATTCCTAAGGAAATCAATCTGGGTAAGTTTATCACCGGAAGCGTGACCAAGCCTTTTGTGCCAGACATTCGTGGTTGCAATTAGATCCTTCTTCTCGGTTCCAAACATCCCCATACAGTAAAGGCCTCTTCTGCACTCACCCACACCAATCAACCTCCTCGTGTGAAGTTTTTGCATTACACAAAAATCAAGAAAAAAAGTTATTGACGATTGAAGATCTTTACTCAATCGACTAACCGACAAAAGATTGCAAGTGAACTTAGGAATATGAAAAACCTCTTTTATTTTTGCACCCCTCGATAAGGTGTATTCACCTCTTCCTTCAACGGGTATAGAATCTCCGTTAGGAATAACGACGGAGTTCTCATTGCGAGTTTGGATCATGTTCTCAAGTATCCCGATGTTGTGCGTAATGTGTTCGGTTGATCCCAAATCAATTACCCAATCGTCCCCAAAATTATTTTTACCTGCCATGAAAGCCGTCGGAGCCGGATCATCCTTTGTTCTTTTCCCACTTCTTGCAAAGTGTTTCAAAAAAGTTTCATACTGCTCATTAGTCAAACCTGGAACGGGACTTGTACCAGTTTTGATACAGGTAGTCTTTGGTTTGCTTTCGTCTCGCTTCTTATTCCCCGACCACCAGTTGGGATATCCTACCCGCTTGAAACAACCCTCCCGGTTATGGTTGCCTTTGCCATAGAAAGTGCAGAGTTTCACTACTTCGCTGTATTTGCTGTCTTTTGTAGCAGGTCTGTCTCGTTGCTGGATGGAGTTGCCTTCTCTTTGGCCATGTGTGAAGGTTTTAAAAAGCGGCAGATTCATTCGTGGGTTTCTTGTCACCGGATATAATTCTTTGTCATTCATCTTCCGCAATAAGGTGGTAATCGTTTCCCAAACTTGGAACCGGACTCATAGCAAGAATCTGTGTTCTGATG
Source organism: Cynara cardunculus var. scolymus (assembly GCF_001531365.2). Taxonomy (NCBI): domain Eukaryota; kingdom Viridiplantae; phylum Streptophyta; class Magnoliopsida; order Asterales; family Asteraceae; genus Cynara; species Cynara cardunculus. The sequence goes on from NC_037538.1 coordinate 21,668,957, forward strand.
AAAGAAAATCTGTTATCGAGTCCCATAAGAAACTCGTAAAGCCTTTCTTTTTCCCTGAGTTCCACCATTTTCTTCCCAACGTCACATGTAGAATCATTGCATGTACAACGTGGAATTAAAAGAACAGCCTACATCTCATCCCAAAGCCCACGCAACTTCGTGTAATAGGCAGAAACCAAGGCGCCTCCTTTTTGTGTTCCGGTGAGAATTTGTTTTAATTCATATGCTCTAGGGGCACTTTCCTTCCCAAAACGTTCAGGTAGATCGCTCCAGATCTCACTGGCAATACTTGCGTATTTCACACTGTTTCGAATATCCTTTTCTATGGCCGTTGTGAGCCATCCTTTTACCATGGCGTCACAACGCATCCACATCATATAATCCATAGCAGTCTTCTCCGGTTTCGTTATGGACCCATCGACGAAACCGACTTTGTTTTTTGGTAAACAGGAAGTTCATCATCTCCTGTGACCAATCGACATAGTTGTTGTCGGTTTGAACGTTAGTCACATGCATTTGTTTCGGGTAATCTGAAGCATGTATGTAGAGGGGTGAGTTTGTATCAGGACCGGTTTCATGTTTCGAGCCAGGATTAGGGTTTTCTTTGTCGCCGACCATGGACAAGGGTGGCGACGGTTTAGGTTTGGTGTTTTTGGGTCAAACCTGCTCTGATACCATTTTAAATTTAATGGCTCAAAGAGGCTGTATATTTTTTGATCAACATTACAAGGGAAAGCAATGCTTAAAAACAAAACTATGCACGACAAAGGAAGGAAACTAGCAACAAATTAGGCTAGACACAAGGCAATCAAGATGGGTAATATATGGAAGATATTTTGAATTCTAATATATTTGTCCAAAATGTGTAAGAAGTTTCACTTTTTTACATGGTTCTAGGTAAGAACCGTGTAAAAAAATATGAAGAATTTTTTACAAGATTCTTTTACCCAAAACCGTGTAAAATCTTCCATATTTTTACACGGTTCTAGGTAAAGATCGTGTAAAAAAGGTAAGAGATCTTTTTACATGGTTTTTAAAACCCCAAAACCATGTAAAAAGCTTTCGCTCTTTTACACGGTTTGTGTTAGAAATTGTGTAAAAAGGTACAAATGCATTTTTACATGGTTCATTCACCAATAAACCGTGTCAAAAAGTTTTCTAAAAACCCCAAGTATTTTTTACACGATTTTTTAACTAACCGTGTAAAGAATGATATAATTGTTTTTGTAGTAGTGTGTCCTTCATGAGTATTAGGGTTCAATTTGGTCAAGAACAATTCTAAACCTCATTTTCTTTTTTATGTTTGTTTGATATTTGGATTCATTTTGAGTTGTATCAAGTGTGCAAATGTGGTGGTATTGCCACTTGCTTTGTTGGATGTGATTTTGATTTTGTATCTAATTTTGATTTCATTAAAGGTTGCTAGATTTTGTTTTTGCTTTTTGAGTTGTATATAATTTTAAATCTTTATTGCATGTTTATTATAGGGGGTGGTCATGGTGTTGGATTCTTGTGATCAGAGAAAATAACCGATAGGTTTTACTTTCATGTCATTAGAGGATAAGGGTGAGGGGAGGAACACATGGCAACATATAATTGGTGCTTTAAATTGTTTTTCGTAATAGGTAAAAAGACCGAAATGTTCTTTATTTAACACAAATTTTCAATGACGTTAGTTTGAGGAATCATGTATGGCTATAACAAAACAATCCCACTCAAATCATATCCGTGATAAATGAAGTATAGAGACCTTAGTGTTAAAAACAACAAAACACAGGGACCAAATACATAATTCACTCTTTATTTTATTTGACATAAAATAATAATCATTCATACATAAATTAATATTGTTAGAAAAATGTAGTTTAAATAGCAATAAGAAAAAAAGGTGTACTTTGTTTCTCTATACTATTTTATAAAGTATTAATTTTTTTTGTTAAAAACTCTTAAATTTTCAAGGATACAATTTATAAAACATTAAGTATAAATTACTAATGTATATAAAATATTTCAATTTTATAAAAATGTGTACTTTATCATTTTTTAAATGTTAACAACAAAGTTTTTTTTTAATTTCTTCTATATTTTTTTAAATATAAGGTTAATCAAACAAATGACATTTGTAAAAAAAATTATCTCATAATAATTAATTTTCAAAAATCATTAAAGAATAAATTTGAAATAATTTAATTTATAATTAAAATTTATGTTTTACTTTTATATATATATATATATATATATATATATATGGGTTAAATTAAATAAGAATCGTAAATATGTTACAAGTTCATGAGAACCGCTTTAAAAATAATTTCTTACATTTGACATTTTTTCATCAAAAACTAGGATATAAGATATTGATTCACGTACATTTGTTCTATAAGATGATAGTTTCACATGCATTTGTTTCACCATATTAATATTTTTTACGTATATTTTTCATTTCACTAGGTGAACCAAAAAATATTCACATGTAATTTTTTAACTAGGTTAACACAAACATATGTCAAATAATAGCTTAAATCATAGGCATTGATGAAAAAAAATCATGTAAAAATAATTTTATCTCGGTTGTCATGCGTTTGTAACATATTTGAGTTTCTCATTTAATTATCATATATATATATATATATATATATATATATATATATGGTTGGGTTCACGTGAGACCAAGGGTTTTTCGTGAGACCCGTAAGACCAATTTATTTTCATTGATCAAATTTATGAATTAATGATCTAATGGTTGCAAAGTTGCAAGATGACAATTTCGTAATTAGTGAGAAGTCTCGTGGCGTATATAAATGTTCAGATCTGACGATTGTAAATCTAATTCAAGGGTTGAAAATTGGTCTTACGGGTCTTACGAAAAACCATTGGTCTCACATGATCCCAAGTCTATATATATATATATATATATATATATATATATATATATATAGACACACACACACACTAGTTGTATACCCGCGCAATGCGGCGGAATGTAAAAAGCTCATTAAGATTTATTCAATTTTGAGATGTCAAATTCCTTCAAGATGTAATAAAACATACTACATTTGTACCTAATTTAGATTCAAATATAAGTCCATCCAAAATATTGGTTTTAGTAGCTTCTACAATTATTCATAAAAAAACAAATCTCTTATTTGGAATTATATAGAAACAAATTCTTTTGCTATTGTAAATATGGTTGCAATGAATAAGATTCAAAGTGACAAACCTTCTTCAACAATAAATCTTCTCATCGATCCTTTCTAAGGCAAAATATCCAAAAAATTACAAGCATTGAAGGTGCACTGTTTTAAATAAAATGAAAGCCATTACATAAAAAGAACATTAAATACTCTAGCTCATGCTTCATTGTGTACATAATGCTAGTGACTGTGATATAGAAATGATTATCTGGCCAATCTAATATATAAGAATTTAAATCGCACACAGAAGTTGCCTCAAGAAGATATCCACACTTATAACACATGATTAGCAACCAACTTGGGCTACATCGTCGATATTATATCAAAATCATACACGATATATTTTAGCAAAACTTTTGCACATCAACAGAGTTTTGAAGCGCACATGCCATTGACGTTGTAACTTGCGTGCACATAAATGTGTAGAATCAAAGTGAAAGGCATAGACAAGAGCATAACTTATACAATATACATCTATATTAGAGAGAGAGAGAGAGAGAGAGAGAGAGACTTGATATTGCTAATTCGTCAAACTATGGCATTACTGAAGGAACGGTTCGACAGATACAGGTGGATTTGGAAAAGAAAAACTCTGGTTTCGAGTTTATCTCTCATTCGTGTCAGGCAATTGAAATTACCTAAGATAATTATATGATATTAGAATGTTTATCGTATAATACTCAATAAACCAATTAAATTTATTAAAAATCATTTTGGGGATCTTCATCTTCCCATACTCAAAACATGGACCATCAGATAAAGATGATTCTTTTTCAAACATTTTTACACATTGATCTTATGGTATATAACACAATTTCCTTTGACAAAGAATGATGTCACACAACAAATATAATCGCATCATCAGGAAGCATTATCCGTGAAGTCTACAGTAATCCGTTCACCATTCCTCTATCTGGGATCTTCCCAGCTACACCATATATCGGTGCAAGTCCTTCGTTTACTGGCCCAAGCTTTTCTTTCACTTAAATAACCAAAACCAACACCACTTTGCTGCTACGCACGAGCAAAAGCAAATGAAAATTTTTCTAGGAATAACTTACAGTTTCCACTTAATCCTTTACATCTTTCAGAAATTTGTCAACAATAGGTACATGTTGAAGGGTCACACATATATGAATGCTGAAAAAATGGTTTCAACATGTAATTTTCAAATTACCATTTAACGCAACAAAATAAGCATATATATACACGTACAAACACACAAGTAGATCAACATAAGGATCCATATATATCCAACAAGCATGTCAATAGTTTACTTGTTGGGTCTTTACAATGGATTTAAATGTCAGTCTTTAGAGGGCAATATATCGTTCACTTCAAATATGCCAATCACGTTAGAGCCAAAAGCCACAATCGTCATATCTGGCCTTCCGATGATAAACAACTTTGGGATCTCTTTTACTCTGCACAACATTGCAACAATCAAGTGCATATCTCATCCCAAGTATCTTATATATACTCCAATAATCACACAACGAAACAAAAGATAGTAATAGCCCTAATAAGGTGTATGTAGTATTTACAATGAGTAAACATGTAATTCTATGTTAAAAGTTTGCCAAAAAGAAACATGTTGCAATTCTCATGGGATGGACGGAGTAAAAGAATTATGTTACCTTCTCGCCCTAATGAAAGCATGGCTGCCCAAGCCCCTGCAATCAAACTCCCAGGTCGGCTACCGACAATTGTCGGAGACACATGCAGACCACCGGACCACTCTGTGCCTGTAAAATTGACAGAAAAAAGTACTTTAAGACCTCAACTATTCACACATTATGGTACAACCAATCAAAATTTGTGTAAATATAAAACCCATTTTTTTAAATATATAAATAATATTATATGAGCCTTTAAATATTTTTTTAAATTTATTTGAAATGTTAAAATATTTACGTAATAAACTAAAGGAAATAATTACATAAATCTTAAATAAATAAATTATGAAAACAAAGACAAAAAGAAAAAAATAAATAAAATAAAAGTGTTTTCTTTTAATTATTGGACCAAAAATGTAAGATATCACGTCAGGAGGGGTTTGATTGTAAATGTCAGAAAGTTCAAGGGGGCGAATGTCATCTTCTTCAAAGATGAGGGACCTGTTTTGTCAACAGTACACATCTGTTTAAAGAAAACGACCCATTAGCTTAAAACTCGTGATTTGTCTGATTTCTTCAACTAATAAGCCAAAACTCTTGGCATATAAATTGTAGAGCACTGGCTTAGGAACGTTTGGGTTTAAATAGCTAAGAAAATGAGCGATTATTGAGAGAGAAATATGAGTTTGAAGTTCGGGTTGAAAAATCTCGGTTTTTCATTGATTTTGGGTGAGATTCTTAACCAAATCTTTTGGTTTTTATGTCTATGGCTTCGGTTTTTAAGTACTCTATCAAACCCCAGTAGCCTCATGTCTCATATTTGTGTTTTCGTGGTTCGATTTTTATGTTTTTAAGTTGTTGAGTTTTAGTTTTAAAAACAAAACTTTAAATGAGTAAATTGAACTCATTTCTTGATGAAAATTCGTGTTCTTTATGCCAAAATGTTTGTAAAAATATTACCAAGAGATTGGTGCAAAAAGAATGAAGAAAAAAGACCAAGAAACGAGCCGTTTTCAAGCTTTTTAAACTTGAAAACGAGCAGCCATGGCTTCTGTTTCGTCCCTGTTTTGGCCTAGGTGACGGGCCGGGTCGACCAGGCCCAAACCCACGTCCGTCTACCTTTAGGAAAAATAGTATAGGACGCATGCTGAGGGCAAGTTTCGATCCCACGACCTCAGCCCTGAAGCTTTTAGCGCTAACCAGTAAGCTGACATTGAGTTGTACTAATCTGATGCACTGATTATATTAATATTAACTAAACGTTTTAGTTTCAGAGATTAACATTTAACCCCTTTGAAGTTTTAGAAAGTTATTTTTTTTCCATAATAACTTTATGAGACTTTCATCAAGTTTATTTGTATTTTGAAAAATGCAAACTTTGACCTCATTTCGATTATTTATCCCGTTTAGTTACCAAAATGACCCTACAATGTGGAAATCGGTATTTTAGCGATACTTTACGTATTTGCTTCATAAATTACCGAAATGACCCAAATGTTTTGGGAATTGGTATCTCAGTGTTATTTTAAATCTAATCCTTATGAAATTACCAAAATGACCCTACAATGTGGAAATCGGTATTTTAGCGATACTTTACGTATTTGCTTTATAAAATTACCAAAATGACCTTATGTCTTGGTATTGGTATTTAAGTTTTGTTTTGAATAAAATCCTTATGAAATTACCAAAATGACCTAACATGATGTTTGCATGATGTGTTTATATGCATATGATGATGGCTTGATTGTACTGACGTACATGATGTTTAAGTATATGCATGATATGAAAGATGATGTGGATGAAAAAGATTATGATGACTTGATATTAACAATATGATATTCATGTATGTGTATAATGTGATAAATGACGATGATGCATATGTGATTTATGTTGTCACTTGCATGAGAWGTATGTTGCATGTCACGATGAGATTTGCATTAATGGGTGAGTATTGCAAATAAATGATATGCAACTAGTATGATTCGGCAAGATTCGTCCACCGTACGGGGTGGGTTGGACATGAAAGGAGGGCTTGCAATTCCGAGGTCTTGAAGTCCTCGTCCATAGAATACGCCTCATACGCAAAGAAAAGTGACGAGCCGAGGCCTCACTTGCAAGATAATAATTAAAAGACACTAAAACATTGTTTATGTGTGCATGTGATCATTTGCATTAATGAGTGAGTATTGCAAATAAATAATATGCAACTAGTATGATTTGGCAAGATTCGTCCACCGTACGGGGTGGGTTGGACATGAAAGGAAGGCTTGCAATTCCGAGGTCTTGGAGTCCTCGTCCATAGAATACACCACATACGCAAATAAAAATGACGAGCCGAGGCCTCACTTGCAAGATAATAATTAAAATACACTAAAACATTGTTTATATGTGCATGTGATCATGAAACCATGTTGTATTCACTAAGCTTTTAGCTTATACTATACATGTATATATCTCAGGTGTCATTTGTTAGTAGACGAGTTGAATGAAGAAATACGGGACTATGTTTCGAATCATGCTTGATTAGATATTTTAATTAGCATTGATTACGTTAAAGTATTTTACGCTTCCGCAATTATGTTAAACATATTATGTGTGTTTGAAATTTTAAGTTCGTATTTTTGTTCATGACATAAGTTATTAAGAATGACGTCTCGACACTCGAACGAAAGAAAAAAAATATCGGGGCGTGACAAGTTGGTATCAGAGCCGTAGTTTAAGTGAACTAAGTTATTATTAGCTTAGACTTAAACTAAGAATCAGATGGTGAGAGTCTGTGAATGACATTATGTGATCTTTAGTCATGAAACTCTTAGTCAAAGTGAATTATGAAATTGCTAATTTTCCACTCCTAGGACTAAGGAATGATTATCTCTAAGTTTGATCACTACTTATTTTCTAGTCGATATAACCATATGAAGTGACATTTAGAAATGTTTGATTGGTTAGGTTGTGGACCTCCGAAAGGCTACATAGGGCAACAAAAGGATTCTAACCTTTAAGATACCGGTTTGATCATTTTTATTGGTAGTTGAACGGATTAATAAGAAGTGTTTGACTTAAGTACTGGACAGTCATTAAGTAATCATGAGTTTTTACTTAGCTATTGTCTTAAGTTTCTTTGATGATTTAGGACGCCTAGATAAGAGTTAACCAACAATCCTATACATTCGCATAGTAACTATTGTAAGCCGAAGAAAAGTTAGAAGGGGGATAAGTGACAACTAAAATTTGGAGATAGAAAGTTTTAGTGACTCAGAAAGGAGTACACATGTTAAGGATTATGAGCATTACAAAAAAAAATTATGAGAAACATGTTTTAACCCTATCACTTTGTGATTCGTACTTGGTATAAATTATTTGGAACGCTCTATGAGATACTTGCATTAAATGATTTTGTTATATGCAAAATTGGTAATAAAGTTACATGTATTATATATATGTATGGTTCGTATATCTTTATAGTGGGATGGTTAGTGATGGGACGAGTCCCAACCATAGAGCGAAGAAGAAAAATACGTGAAGTTTACTTTTTGTGCATAGTGAAATTTTATAATAAGAATAAAATAGTGTGCATAGGTATACTAAAGGTCGAAATGTTCATTATTATAGAATGTCGAAGAGAGTGACAAGGTCAATGAATCCTAATGGTTGTGAAGATAACATAGTCGAGGGAGTGACCTCAACCCCAACCCGAAGCCGAAGTGGTCCTAGTAGACCACCGATCCAGCCTACACAGCCAGAAGTGAACATTGCCGAAGAGATGGCACGTTGTGTACGCACTGCTTTACCTGGAATGCTTGAGCAAATCCAAACTGCAACACTTAAAATGGTAGAAGATCCTTTGAAGCATAAAAGACCTTCGAAAAATGAAACTTATGAAATTAAGGAGTCGACTAATAATGAATCTCTCAATCATGAGGAGTCGAACGGGGAGGCACACTCCGATAATAAAGAAGTTAAGAAACCYGTTAACAAAGGATGTAGTTACAAATCCTTCACCAGCACGCGTCCTTCTATTTTCGAGGGGAAAAATGGTCCTTTAGCAACTATGAACTGGTTAGACGAGATAGAAAGTTGCTTCCTGACTTGTCATTGTGCACCTAGTGACATGGCATAATTTGCATCAATTATGTTTAAGTTAAATGCGCTTCATTGGTGGAAATTAGTTCGTGTCACTAGGGGATTGGCAAACACTGCATCTCTCTCTTGGGATGAGTTTAAGGGATTAATGAGTGAGAGGTATTTCTCTCCACTCCAGATGAGGATATTAGAAAGTGAGTTTTTACGTTTAGAGCAAGGAAGTATGACTGTGGAGAAATATGTAGAGGCTTTTATAGAAAAATCTCGATTTGCTGAACATCAAGTCGTTCCCGGGAAGAGAAAGGTAGATCGATTTGCTAATGGACTAAAAAAGGACATTAGGAGATTGGTGGGAATGTCAAAACCTAAGATCTTTCAAGAGGCGGTTAAACTTGCCACCCTTGCTGAAAAGGATAGTTATGTCCYAGATGCCTCTAATAAGATATTGAAGAGGAAAGCTGTCAATGTTAACGAGTCCAAGAAAATTCGAGTTTCGGAAGAAAATATTAGAACTTCGACCGCATGTGTCACTTGCGGAAAATTCCATCATGGTGAATGTAGGTATGGTAAAGGAGTATGTTTTAGTTGTGGGAAACCTGGTCATAGGTCAAAGGAATGCAAAACAATATTTACTTGCTATTTTTGTGGGGCTATCGGACATCGCTCCAATGAGTGTCCCAAAAAGAATCTTGTGCAACCGAAGTTGCTCGAAGGACGAACCGCAAGAAACCCGAGGTGTCTACAACCTAAGGACAAGTTTTTCAAATGACTGCTGAAGAGGCATAAGTTGCACCATGCGCGGTATCAGGTACTTTGTTAATTATCAAATACCTAAGCATGAATTTACTAGTTTTGTGTGTCAATTAACTCGTCTTAAGTTCAATTGTTTTTAGTTGAATTACCTTGTCACAATTTTAAAGATTATCATTGGTGATAAATATACTATGATTAATAGGCATATTATTGGCGTGTTACCAATCAATGGTTGAAAAATTTGGGATTCAATTGTTATTATGGACATTAGAGGATTAAACTATAATAGGTACGAACTGGCCATGCATGTAAGACTGAAATAAATAGATGATTAGAATAAGAATGGATGACCAAAAGATTCTCTCGTGGTAGAAGAAATCTGAAATAATGATATAATAAGTATGCCTAAATTAAGTAGAAATTCCGATGACGAAATTTATTTCAAGGGAGGGAGAGTTGTAAAACCCATTTTTTTAAATATATAAATAATATTATATGAGCCTTTAAATATTTTTTTAAATTTATTTGAAGTGTTAAAATATTTACGTAATAAACTAAAGGAAATAATTACAGAAATCTTAAATAAATAAATTATGAAAAGAAAGACAAAAAGAAAAAAATAAATAAAATAAAAGTGTTTTCTTTTAATTATTGGACCAAAAATGTAAGATATCACGTCAGGAAGGGTTTGATTGTAAATGTCAGAAAGTTCAAGGGGACGAATGTCATCTTCTTCAAAGATGAGGGACCTGTTTTGCCAACAGTACACATATGTTTAAAGAAAACGGCCCATCAGCTTAAAACTCGCGATTTGTCAGATTTCTTCAATTAATAAGCCAAAAATCTTGGCATATAAATTGTATAGCACTGGCTTAGGAACGTTTGGGATCAAATAGCTAAGAAAATGAGCGATTATTGAGAGAGAAATCTGAGTTTGAAGTTCGGGTTGAAAAATCTCGGTTTTTCATCGATTTTGGGTGAGATTCTTAACCAAATATTTTGGTTTTTATGTCTATGGATTCGTTTTTAAGTACTCTATCAAACCCCAGTAGCCTCATGTCTCATATTTGTGTTTTTGTGGTTCTATTTTTATGTTTTTAAGTTGTTGAGTTTTAGTTTTAAAAACAAAACTTTAAATGAGTAAATGGAACTCATTTCTTGATGAAAATTCGTGTTCTTTATGCCAAAATGTTGGTAAAAATATTACCAAGAGATTGGTGCAAAAAGAATGAAGAAAAAAAGACCAAAAAACGAGCCGTTTTCAAGCTTATTAAACTTGAAAACGAGCAGCCATGGCTGCTGTTTCGTCCCTGTTTTAGCCTGGGTGAAGGGCCGGTATCGACCAGGCCCAAACCCACGTTCGTCTACCTTTAGGAAAAATAGTATAGGACGCATGCTGAGGGCAAGTTTCGATCCCACGAACTCAGCCCTGAAGCTTCTAGCGCTAACCAGTAAGCTGACATTGAGTTGTGTTAATCTGAAGTTTTAGAAAGCTATTTTTTTCCATAATAACTTTATGAAACTTTCATCAAGTTTATTTGTATTTTGAAAAATGCAAACTTTGACCCCATTTCGATTATTTATCCCGTTTAGTTACCAAAATGACCCTACAATGTCGAAATCGGTATTTTAGCGATATTTTACGTATTTGCTTCATAAATTAACGAAATGATCCAAATATGTAACACTCGAAGATTTTCATCTAGTCCATGCTCTGTTCGTGGCAAGGATTCTCGTCTCGTTACTAATGTATTACCTTTTTTTTACTTATCTATTAGAAGTTTAGAGCACTTATTTTATCTAATTAATTCCTTGTCTAGAGTGAGTGTGTGTGTGTATATATATATATACATATATATATATAGTCAAATAAGTACATTGGAAAAGAAAGCTATAAAGTGATGACCTAAGGGGGTTTGCAGTCCTATGACCTTACCATGTCCTATCCTCAAAAGTAAAAAGAAAAAAATACAGGAGGTTAGGTCTCACCCTTCTTTTCCTGCCATCTTGAAGAAAGAAAAACAAAAAGAGAAGAGGAAATAAGGAAAAGGGAGTTGGAGCTACGAGATTGAAAGAAGAAACAACAACGTAGCTGCTGTTTAGAGGAAGAACCGAAAGGAAACGATAGTTGCTATTTAGAGGAAGAGCCGAAGGGAATCGATAGCTGCACTTTTGGTCGACAGTAAACAAAAAATCGACACTTCTGTCGAGTCACGAAGAGCAGCCTTGGCTGCTGTTGTTACGCAAGGGAAGCAGCAGTAGCTACTGCTGTTACGCGAAGGAGCAGTCGTAGCTGCTATTGCTACACGAACGGGCAGCCATAGCCGCTGTTGGGGCACGAAGAAACAGCCTTAGCTGCTGTTTAGAAGAAGCAAATCACAGCAGTCTTAGTTGCGTTGGGTAGGGACGAGAAATAGCCGAAGTCACTATTCGAAAGGGGTCAAGAAAAGGCCGAAACTGCCGTTCGGAAGAACCAGAAACAGCCGCAGCTGCTGTCCCCGTGCCACGCCAAGGTTGTGTCGTACCAGAAACCCCCCCTCTCACGCCGCGTCTGGAACGGCCGGAGCCACTTCCTTCCCCTTCTGTCTCTCGGCTGCTGTTTTATTGGAGTGGTCGTGTGGCCACCCATTTTGGGTTTTTCCCTAAACCCTTCAAGGTGAGTTCACTTCATACTTTTAAGACTTTATAACAAGTATAACGTTGTATTTTGTTGCCATACACTCTAGTTCCTAAAAAAATCCACTTGTTTATATGAAATGTGAATATTAAGTGAAAAGTGAGAGAATTTAGGAATTCCATTAATAATGTTAACATGGGTTTGAAAATGGCTTAACCGCTAGRAGGATTGCACATTTTTAGTGTTAATTGCCTTAAAACCTTAGAAGCACTTATAAATTTATACATAGWGTTCCTCCCTAGTAGTAAGTAAGTGCTTCCTTTCCTTAGATAATTAGGTGAAAGTTTTTTTGGCAAATAAGTTTTTATGCATAAGTTGTTGTCTTAAAGCATATCACCGGAGTGTAATGGGATATGGACTCATAATTTAATTTATTGTTTTAAGGAGAAGGTGGATGTGATTTGGATTCAGGCATTGTGATTATTATGTAACTTCCAAATCTACCTTCTCTCTTCCACTCGGAAATAGGCATTGAGATCATTATTTAATCTCCGAGGTAAAGAGCTTAAGATCACGATCGACTACATGACTGGTTAGGTTGATGTCAATGGTGTTAAACCTGTTTGTGATGCTCTGTAACGTTGATTTATGACTTACTTTGTGCTCCGTCATAATTAATGGTAAATCGGG
>NC_037538.1:21682489-21687214 GCF_001531365.2 Cynara cardunculus var. scolymus
AAACTCTTTTGTTTGGACTCACTAGGCGTAAGCCTAACCCTCTCTCTTTCTTGTTATAATTACTTTTTAGGTTCCTTTAACGGAGGGGCTCTAAAGGGTTGAGAGGAGCGTTGGTTCGTGAAAGGCTCTTTTGTAATTATAGCCTTGTTACTTTTGAACGTTGCGTTTTTTTGATCTTACGGCTTTTTTTGGAGATTGATAGAAATACCCGTCTTTAATCTAGAAAAATCTAGATTAGTAGGTTGTTATTTATCTTCTCAGTAGCGGAATTGTAAACGCTATACTATTACTTTTGTTGGGTGAAAATTTTTTTATCTAAGATTCTGGTTCTCGTTAGATATTTTCGGTTTAGACTATCTTTTTTTTAGGGTGTTATAAGTTGGTATCAGAGCTCTAGTTTAAGCGAACTAGGTAAGGAACTAAGATGCCTAGACTTAAGCTAAGAATTTAAGCGCTAATTGATGAGTTATGGGTAGAACATTTAAGATAAGGGAATTTTAGAGTCATCCGAGTCGCATAATTCATGAACTGTGATGATGGAGATTGAGAACCCTTATGTATAACCTATTCAAAATTTCACTTAGCTAATGTCATTTTGAGTAAGTTGTTACATTTGTGTACTTGAATCCACTATTATTAATATATATATATATATATATATATATATATGGAAAAAAAATTGATGGTTATCAGAGGTACTAAAAAACAGTGTGGTTTTCAGTGATAACTTGAAGTTCGAAGTAGACTTAGTATTGATGTAACGAGACAAGTTGGTCGTTTACACGTTAAGTCAACTGTATGGACATGAGAATGTTATTCCGACAGATGATTGGGAGTTAGTAGCATGGTAATTGCATGTAAGTTTCATAAATATTACCACCGTGACTCAAAGTTTATTTGTACATATATCACAATAGTTACAAACCCATGTTTAATTAGAAATGGAAAACTTTGGCTAGAGATATTGTTTAGCTTTATTGAATAATTATGATAAATATGATTCATTATCGTCCAAGCAAAGAAAGATAAGAATTTATCGAATTACGAATTATAAGGATAGATATCAGATTGAGTTTAAAAGATAAAACTCAAACAATATGGTAAGAAACTCTTTAATCAGAGAGTGCTAAGAAATAAATAATGATTTACGACCTTGAGTTGCTATCCGTAAAGTCAGATGAAATCTTGTAGCTTTTGAGCAAAATATGGACTCTAACATGGTAGGTCTGAAAAGTAATGTAATAAGGATTATGTAAATCTTTGTGCATAGAACACACTGATAGAGATAAGTTATAAAGAAAAGGGACGTTAAGATGTCAATTAAGTGATATTAAGTCAGAGAAAGCTCCAAGATTCGGTAAGGACTAGTGTATGCCTAAGGGCCTATGTATGAAGTCAAATTAGTAAAACAAACAATGGTTGAGATCTTTCTAGTGAGGTAAGTGATGCAATATGTGTTCCATACCATATAGAGAGATGGCAAGGCAAGGTAGAGCATGTAGTATAAGTTATGATGCAATACCTCAACAATATTTAGTATGAATGTTATTTAAGCATTAATGTCTTTAGCAACTATTAGTGTATCCATTAAGTATGCATCAGAGTATCAGTAAGGACATTAGCATTGTGTATCATGTTCGATAAAGTATCATGAGTAGTGCTTACCTATCGTCCATCATGGTTGATGAATACTTCCAACAATGTTCAGTTATGAAATGATGCATTTAGTAATTTCATTTTTCAACCATGAAAGTTATGTCTGCATAACTTCTGCATTAGATGCATGAAAGTGCAATGGTCACATATGTTACTAGTATAAGTTAAATAACAACATGAGTATAATAGAAATGCATGGTACATGTAAAGTCATGCCAATGGGAGAGTTCAGATCAATGATAAATGGATGTTAAATACATCTCTTTGGGAGGGCATGATCGTATTATGGTAAGTAAAGTAAATAAAGTCCAAAGTATTTTGGACAAAAGAGTTAGTGTAAGAACTCATAGAAGTTCGGGTTCGAAAAGCTTCGTGTATTGACGATTGGAGGTAAAATACTCAACCAAAATTCGAGTTCTTTATATGGATGATTTCGTTTTTAGGTCTTCTATAAAACCTTAGTAGCTTTATGTCTCAGATTTAGTTAATTAGTTTATACTAACTAATTAATTTAATTTCTAAATTAGTTAATATATTAAGTTGAATTAGTATTTAATTAATATATTAATTAATTTACTTTTTTTTGTTTATTAATATTAGTTAATTATTTATTTTATAAGAATGATGCTTATATGAATCGGTAAACTTTTTCTTTAACGATTTGAGTGCCGTAATTATTGTGACGTTTTAATTTAGAGAGATGAAATGACAAGATATTAAAATGTTTTTGGGATGCCATCGATGTTTTAGATGTGGGGCTTAACTAAAGTTAGTCGGGGTTGATCGAGTTGACCAAGGGTTGACTTTTGGCACGTTTGATCCATGTGGATTTTAATGATGGGTCAAATAGAGTTGTTTGAGGCATATTAAGATGCTCGGATACGAAGTTTGACTTTAGTTGATTTTTGTTGACTTTTTGAGAAATTAAGACGTTAATGAGATGTTATGGTATGAAATGTGTAGGCATTTGGTCAAGAGTTATCGGTAGTCAATCTATACGTAAATCAGGGACAGAAAGTTTCAGGTTGGACAAAGAAAAAGAAGGGCATACATAGAGACTTGTCTAGTCCATTTAAGTTCAATATTTAGGTGCA
This sequence comes from Cynara cardunculus var. scolymus, assembly GCF_001531365.2. Lineage (NCBI taxonomy): Eukaryota > Viridiplantae > Streptophyta > Magnoliopsida > Asterales > Asteraceae > Cynara > Cynara cardunculus. Next base: position 21,685,240 of record NC_037538.1, read on the forward strand.
ATCATCTATGGTATATAAATTTGTAAAGCAACCCGGTATGGGACGGGCTAATATTAAGTTATATATTTATTCTTTTAAAGTTTTTCGTTGTAAACGGTCTAAAGTTTTAATTTAGCCATTATTTTTGGAGTGCTTTTGGAGAATTTGTTTTAGATTACGTAACATTTCTTGTCTTGGGACTCTCACCTACCTCTTGTAGAATTCCCCTACAACAATAGTATCATTCTAGTATCGGGATGGCGTCTTTCGAAGCACTGTATGGACGAAAATGTAGGACTCCTGTGTGTTGGCTTGAGGCGGGTGAGAAACAGTTCGTTGGCCCTGAGATCGTGCAAGAAACGACCGACAAGGTGAAGTGTATTCGGGAATGCTTAAAGGCGGCTCAAGATCGGCAAAAGAGCTACGCAGACAAGAGGAGCCGACCTATGGAATTTCTAGTGCGCGACCGCATAATGCTAAAAGTGTCCCCATGGAAAGGTATTATCCTTTTTGGAAAGCGTGGAAAGCTAAGTCCCCGTTTCCTAGGGCCGTTTAAAGTCTTGGCTAGGGTGGGACTTCAAGCTTATAAATTAGAACTACCACCAGAAATGGCTGGAATCCATAACACATTTCATGTGTGTTACCTTCGTAAGTGCTTGGCGGAAGAAGAAAGTGTGATACCGCTTTCGGAAATTCGTGTAGATGAGAACAAGCAAAGCGTAGAAGAACCGGAAGCCATCTTGGAAAGAAACACCAAAGTGCTGAGGCACAAGGTGGTTGGCTTGGTTAAAGTTCAATGGAAGCATCATCGAGGGGCAAACATGACATGGGAAGCGGAAGAGGATTTGAGGAGGCGTTACCCTCACCTTTTCGCGTGAACTAAAATTTCGAGGACGAAATTTAATCCAAGGTAGGGAGGATTGTAACACTCGAAGATTTTCCTCTAGTCCATGCTCTGTTCGTGGCAAGGATTCTCGTCTCGTTACTAAGGTATTACGTTTTTTTTACTTATCTATTAGAAGTTTAGAGCACTTATTTTATCTAATTAATTCCTTGTCTAGAGTGAGTGTGTGTGTGTGTGTGTGTGTGTATATATATATATATAGTCAAATAAGTACATTGGAAAAGAAAGCTATAAAGTGAAGACCTAAGGGGGTTTGCAGTCCTATGACCTTACCATGTCCTATCCTCAAAAGTAAAAAGAAAAAAATAGAGGGGGTTAGGTCTCACCCTTCTTTTCCTGCCATCTTGAAGAAAGAAAAACAAAAAGAGAAGAGGAAAGAAGGAAAAGGGAGTTGGAGCTACGGGATTGAAAGAAGAAACAGCAACGTAGCTGCTGTTTAGAGGAAGAACCGAAAGGAAACGATAGCTGCTATTTAGAGGAAGAGCCGAAGGGAATCGATAGCTGCWSTTTTGGTCGACAGTAAACARAAAATCGACACTTCTGTCGAGTCACGAAGAGCAGCCTTGGCTGCTGTTGTTACGCAAGGGAAGTAGAAGTAGCTGGTGCTGTTACGCGAAGGAGCAGTCGTAGCTGCTATTGCTACACGAACGGGCAGCCATAGCCGCTGTTGGGGCACGAAGAAACAGCCTTAGCTGCTGTTTAGAAGAAGCAAATCACAGCAGTCTTAGTTGCGTTGGGTAGGGACGAGAAATAGCCGAAGTCACTATTCGAAAGGGGTCAAGAAAAGGCCGAAACTGCCGTTCGGAAGAACCAGAAACAGCCGCAGCTGCTGTCCCCGTGCCACGCCAAGGTTGTGTCGTACCAGAAACCCCCCCTCTCACGCCGCGTCTGGAACGGCCGGAGCCACTTCCTTCCCCTTCTGTCTCTCGGCTGCTGTTTTATTGGAGTGGTCGTGTGGCCACCCATTTTGGGTTTTTCCCTAAACCCTTCAAGGTGAGTTCACTTCATACTTTTAAGACTTTATAACAAGTATAACGTTGTATTTTGTTGCCATACACTCTAGTTCCTAAAAAAATCCACTTGTTTATATGA
>NC_037538.1:21688369-21703095 GCF_001531365.2 Cynara cardunculus var. scolymus
AAACTCTTTTGTTTGGACTCACTAGGCGTAAGCCTAACCCTCTCTCTTTCTTGTTATAATTACTTTTTAGGTTCCTTTAACGGAGGGGCTCTAAAAGGTTGAGAGGAGCGTTGGTTCGTGAAAGGCTCTTTTGTAATTATAGCCTTGTTACTTTTGAACGTTGCGTTTTTTTGATGTTACGGCTTTTTTTGAAGATTGATAGAAATACCCGTCTTTAATCTAGAAAAATCTAGATTAGTAAGTTGTTATTTATCTTCTAAGTAGCGGAATTGTAAACGCTATACTATTACTTTTGTTGGGTGAATTTTTTTTTATCTAAGATTCTGGTTCTCGTTCGATATTTTCAATTTAGACTATCCTTTTTTTAGGGTGTTATAAAATATCTTGAGAATTGGTATCTAAGTGTTATTTTAAATCTAATCCTTATGAAATTACCAAAATGACCCTACAATGTGGAAATCGGTATTTTAACGATACTTTACGTATTTGATTTATAAAATTACCGAAATGACCCTATGTCTTGGATTTGGTATCTAAGTTCTGTTTTGAATAAAATTCTTATGAAATTACCAAAATGACCCTACAATGTGGAAATCGCTATTTTAGCGATACTGTACGTATTTGYTTTATAAAATTACCGAAATGACCCTATAACTTGGGAATTGGTATCTATGCTTTATTTTGATTGTTATCCTTTTGGARTTACCAAAATGACCTCACAATTAGGGAATCGGTATTTTAACAATACTTTGAGTATTGCTTAATAAAATTACCAAAATTCCCCTATGCTTTGGGATTGGACTTTTAAGCAGCGTTTTAATATTCGACTTATGAAATATACCAAGAATGTTCTAAATTAGGGAATTGGTTAAAGCTATACCTTTGGTATTCGGCTTCTTAAGATTTACCAAAATGCCCCTAGACTTGGAAAATTGGTATTCTAAACATTATTTCGAGTATTAATTATGTTGAACTTTAAAGTTATGGAATGATCGTTATTTATATGTGTGTGACATGTTGTCACCTTTATTTACTTGCAAATCTTAAACGAGACGTTTTGGTCACAAAACATTACTTACGTTGTGAACTATTTAGTTTTGTTATTTTGGTAAAATATTTATTATTCAAGAAAATGTGAAATGTAGGGCACATTTTTATAAAATGTACAAGCAATAATTAATATATAACGACGTCACATTATTAATAATATTTCAAGAAAATATTTGAGCGCAACATGAGACATGATGGTATTCGGGGTTGATCAATAGAAGAATGTTAAGAAAAGTCATGTTAAGATTGTTAAGGAATAATAATCAATTTAATTACGATTATTTAAGATGTTTAGGAATGATATAAATTATCATGTAGGTTGCCGTTTTTGAGAGAATGACCTATCGAACGTTAACAATTCAAGGTGAGTACATTATGCGATTTTTATGGGATATATACATGATTATTACAAAAGTATTTTATCCATGATATTTGCATGATGTGTTTATATGCATATGATGATGGCTTGATTGTACTGACGTACATGATGTTTAAGTATATGCATGATATGAAAGATGATGTGGATGAAAAAGATTATGATGACTTGATATTAACAATATGATATTCATGTATGTGTATAATGTGATAAATGACGATGATGCATATGTGATTTATGTTGTCACTTGCATGARAWGTATGTTGCATGTCACGATGAGATTTGCMTTAATGRGTGAGTATTGCAAATAAATGATATGCAACTAGTATGATTCGGCAAGATTCGTCCACCGTACGGGGTGGGTTGGACATGAAAGGAGGGCTTGCAATTCCGAGGTCTTGAAGTCCTCGTCCATAGAATACGCCTCATACGCAAAGAAAAGTGACGAGCCGAGGCCTCACTTGCAAGATAATAATTAAAAGACACTAAAACATTGTTTATGTGTGCATGTGATCATTTGCATTAATGAGTGAGTATTGCAAATAAATAATATGCAACTAGTATGATTTGGCAAGATTCGTCCACCGTACGGGGTGGGTTGGACATGAAAGGAAGGCTTGCAATTCCGAGGTCTTGGAGTCCTCGTCCATAGAATACACCACATACGCAAATAAAAATGACGAGCCGAGGCCTCACTTGCAAGATAATAATTAAAATACACTAAAACATTGTTTATATGTGCATGTGATCATGAAACCATGTTGTATTCACTAAGCTTTTAGCTTATACTATACATGTATATATCTCAGGTGTCATTTGTTAGTAGACGAGTTGAATGAAGAAATACGGGACTATGTTTCGAATCATGCTTGATTAGATATTTTAATTAGCATTGATTACGTTAAAGTATTTTACGCTTCCGCAATTATGTAACGAATTATGTTAAACATATTATGTGTGTTTGAAATTTTAAGTTCGTATTTTTGTTCATGACATAAGTTATTAAGAATGACAACACGACACTCGAACGAAAGAAAAAAAATCGAGGCGTGACAGTCAATATCTTATTACTTTATTGTACCATGTGATGCACTCATTTTCAAAGGACAACATGCTTCTGAAGAAAGAAACTTACCAGCAACAAATTGTTGCTGCTTAATATAGAAGGATACAAAAGTTGCCAATTTCTAGACGGCTAGCCACCAACAGATATGCCACAATCAGAAAATAAAGGAAAGATAATAAGTATACTTATTCATATTCAAGCACCACAGATACTTGCACAGCTGTTGGATGGGACCTTATAATCTGACCATGATTGTATATTTTCAGATTCCTTGTGACGATCTACTTATGTGGTGTAAAATCGATACATATATAGATAGGTATATATATGTATATATATATATATATATACACACGGAACATCCTAGAGCAAATATCACCTATGTTATCAAAAGTTTTTAAACACGTTAAAATGTTGTTATTTTGGCAAGTTCAAGCAAACTTATTTTGTAGTTTACTTTTACACGGGATTGGAATTTGAAATGAAACAAACAAACCAATGAATGTTGGTTTTGACGAATGAACACTTAAACCACAAATAATATACTCATTCAAAGGCAAAAGCTAGAAGAACAAAAATACAAAAACCTATTCAAAGGCCAAAGAAGGAACCTTCTGAAATCAAGCTCTAAAGGCCAAAGCTAGAAGAAAATCAAACTTCAAAGGCTGAAGTTGTTGCATGTTGCAGAAAAGTTTTTAGGTACGAGACTCTATGAACGACAAGAAAGAGGAACAAGTGAATAACAAAAGAAGAAATTGAACCTGTTGTGGTTTACCACGATCAATCAACTCTAAAGTTTTTGTTGAAAGAAAAGTAGAAATGGAACTCAACATATGAAATCAAACTCCAAATCATCGGTGGTTCGTGCCTTCGTGGTCACCGATGGCTCGAGGTAAGAAGACGGTCGAAAGTCGAATAGGACGATAAGGTCGGGTCTAGGGTTGGGGCACAGGGGGACCTAGAAAAGCCTTTTGATATTGTTGTATTGAATTTGAGTTTTGGTTCAAAAGAACTACTTTGAATTTGAATTTGGGTTCAAAACATAAGTCAGACAATTTTGGGAAGACCAAGTATATCTTTTTCTATGTAAATATGGCTTACCTAAATCTGAAACTTTGACCAAATAAAAGTTATGTCTTAAGCATCTCTCATTGTGCATAATAGTTTGTAATTAAGATATTTTTAAAAGTTATGCATAAAAAGGTTGTACTTAATGCATCAATGACTTCTGCCTAATGCATCATACCAGGAAAGGGGGGCGTTTTAAAAAAGAAGGTGAAAAAGGAAAGAAAGACTTTCTTTTGAAAGAAAGAAACATTGGTGTTGACCATATTTGTTGGTGGAGAGTTCAAAAAGTTTGCATTAATGACTTGTACCTAATGCATCATAATTAGTAATTAAGAGATTTTCAGTTTTTATGTTTCAAAAAGCAGTACTCTATGCTTGTTGTGTTGTAATTGTGACTTTGATGTAAATGAATATTAAGATAGTATATAAGAAGATAATCAAATAAGAACCACAAAAAAGTTACAAACCTTTAAGAACCAATATAAAAATATTTTTTTACATTAATTTTTTTTTATCAAAAACTATTATGTTCACCTTATTAAAAAAAGTTGCATGTGAATTTTTCTTAATTCACTTAGTTAAATGAAAAATACATATAAAAATATTCATATGGTGAAAAAATACATGTAAAACTCACATAATAAAACAAATTTATATGAAACAATATTTTAAATTCTAGCATTTGATGAAAAAAAATCATGTAAAAATCTATTTTTAAATCAATTCATATTGTAATTTTTTTTGTTCTCATTATATATATATATATATATATATACATACACATATATATATATATATATATACAAATTATTTTTATATTGTTCAAGAGAGAGGTGAGACAGGGGGGACCAGAAAAGGGAAGTTATATTCTTGTGATTAAAATTGATTTATTTATTTATGAATGAATTTATGGGTTGTATGTATCACATCGTCTATTTGTAGGTAGTGGGCAGTATACAATTCAACACAGGTTGACCCTGGCTGTAGACCCCACGCCAGTTACTTATCATTAAGCAATTACCACACACCCTAAACCTATGGGACCATACATACATACATATATATATATATATATATATATATATAGATACAGGGGCATGTTCAAATGAAAACCGTGTATTTTTTAAAAATCGTATAAATCAATTTCGATCAATAAATTTTTTTTATTTTTTTCTAATTAAATTAAATCAATAAGGGTATTTCGGTCATTTATAATATTTTCTATTAAATATGGAAGTTATTAATACATTTTAATTAAGGAAACGTAATAAAATAAATTGTATAAATGGTAACATTTAAATATTTAATTATATTATAATATAAAAAATTTGAATTTGATATATTGTTATGAGATTGAATCTGTAAACGGGTCTTGAATATTGAATTGCATTATGGAATGAAATCGTAAATTATGGTTCAAATTAAAAAAATAATGTTAACGAAACAAGTTTCATGAAGGTGAAACTGGTTCATGTTGTAATTGATTCATGAGTAATATGAAATCGTTTCATGGTGAACCACGTTTCAGTGATGGTTGTAGTTGATCCGTTTAGTAGAAAAAATGGAACATGAAACAGGTGCATAATTTACTTTGTTCGTCATGAAATAATTGCATGATGAAATGGGTACATGATGAATCTGCTTCGGGATCTTGAAGATTATAAGGATTAAAGGAAAGAATGCATCAAATCATGAGTAAAAAAAAATTAATTTAAACTAAACAGGTTTCATGAAGATGAAACTGGGTCATGTTATAATTGATTCATTAGTAATATGAAATCATTTCATGGTGAACCATGTTTCAGTGATTGTGTAGTTGATCCGTTTAGTAGAAAAAATGGAACATGAAACAGGTGCATAATTTATTTGGTTCGTCATGAAATAATTGCATGATGAAACGGGTATATGATGAATNTATGTGCATGTGATCATGAAACCATATTGTATTCACTAAGCTTTTAGCTTATACTATACATGTATATATCCCAGGTGTCATTTGTCAGTAGACGAGTTGAATGAAGAAAGACGGGACTATGTTTCGAATCATGCTTGATTAGATATTTTAATTAGCATTGATTACGTTAAAGTATTTTACTCTTCCGCAATTATGTAACGAATTATGTTAAACATATTATGTGTGTTTGAAATTTTAAGTTCGTATTTTTGTTCATGACATAAGTTATTAAGAATGACAACACGACACTCGAACGAAAGAAAAAAAATCGAGGCGTGACAGTCAATATCTTATTACTTTATTGTACCATGTGATGCACTCATTTTCAAAGGACAACATGCTTCTGAAGAAAGAAACTTACCAGCAACAAATTGTTGCTGCTTAATATAGAAGGATACAAAAGTTGCCAATTTCTAGACGGCTAGCCACCAACAGATATGCCACAATCAGAAAATAAAGGAAAGATAATAAGTATACTTATTCATATTCAAGCACCACAGATACTTGCACAGCTGTTGGATGGGACCTTATAATCTGACCATGATTGTATATTTTCAGATTCCTTGTGACGATCTACTTATGTGGTGTAAAATCGATACATATATAGATAGGTATATATATGTATATATATATATATATATACACACGGAACATCCTAGAGCAAATATCACCTATGTTATCAAAAGTTTTTAAACACGTTAAAATGTTGTTATTTTGGCAAGTTCAAGCAAACTTATTTTGTAGTTTACTTTTACACGGGATTGGAATTTGAAATGAAACAAACAAACCAATGAATGTTGGTTTTGACGAATGAACACTTAAACCACAAATAATATACTCATTCAAAGGCAAAAGCTAGAAGAACAAAAATACAAAAACCTATTCAAAGGCCAAAGAAGGAACCTTCTGAAATCAAGCTCTAAAGGCCAAAGCTAGAAGAAAATCAAACTTCAAAGGCTGAAGTTGTTGCATGTTGCAGAAAAGTTTTTAGGTACGAGACTCTATGAACGACAAGAAAGAGGAACAAGTGAATAACAAAAGAAGAAATTGAACCTGTTGTGGTTTACCACGATCAATCAACTCTAAAGTTTTTGTTGAAAGAAAAGTAGAAATGGAACTCAACATATGAAATCAAACTCCAAATCATCGGTGGTTCGTGCCTTCGTGGTCACCGATGGCTCGAGGTAAGAAGACGGTCGAAAGTCGAATAGGACGATAAGGTCGGGTCTAGGGTTGGGGCACAGGGGGACCTAGAAAAGCCTTTTGATATTGTTGTATTGAATTTGAGTTTTGGTTCAAAAGAACTACTTTGAATTTGAATTTGGGTTCAAAACATAAGTCAGACAATTTTGGGAAGACCAAGTATATCTTTTTCTATGTAAATATGGCTTACCTAAATCTGAAACTTTGACCAAATAAAAGTTATGTCTTAAGCATCTCTCATTGTGCATAATAGTTTGTAATTAAGATATTTTTAAAAGTTATGCATAAAAAGGTTGTACTTAATGCATCAATGACTTCTGCCTAATGCATCATACCAGGAAAGGGGGGCGTTTTAAAAAAGAAGGTGAAAAAGGAAAGAAAGACTTTCTTTTGAAAGAAAGAAACATTGGTGTTGACCATATTTGTTGGTGGAGAGTTCAAAAAGTTTGCATTAATGACTTGTACCTAATGCATCATAATTAGTAATTAAGAGATTTTCAGTTTTTATGTTTCAAAAAGCAGTACTCTATGCTTGTTGTGTTGTAATTGTGACTTTGATGTAAATGAATATTAAGATAGTATATAAGAAGATAATCAAATAAGAACCACAAAAAAGTTACAAACCTTTAAGAACCAATATAAAAATATTTTTTTACATTAATTTTTTTTTATCAAAAACTATTATGTTCACCTTATTAAAAAAAGTTGCATGTGAATTTTTCTTAATTCACTTAGTTAAATGAAAAATACATATAAAAATATTCATATGGTGAAAAAATACATGTAAAACTCACATAATAAAACAAATTTATATGAAACAATATTTTAAATTCTAGCATTTGATGAAAAAAAATCATGTAAAAATCTATTTTTAAATCAATTCATATTGTAATTTTTTTTGTTCTCATTATATATATATATATATATATATACATACACATATATATATATATATATATACAAATTATTTTTATATTGTTCAAGAGAGAGGTGAGACAGGGGGGACCAGAAAAGGGAAGTTATATTCTTGTGATTAAAATTGATTTATTTATTTATGAATGAATTTATGGGTTGTATGTATCACATCGTCTATTTGTAGGTAGTGGGCAGTATACAATTCAACACAGGTTGACCCTGGCTGTAGACCCCACGCCAGTTACTTATCATTAAGCAATTACCACACACCCTAAACCTATGGGACCATACATACATACATATATATATATATATATATATATATATAGATACAGGGGCATGTTCAAATGAAAACCGTGTATTTTTTAAAAATCGTATAAATCAATTTCGATCAATAAATTTTTTTTATTTTTTTCTAATTAAATTAAATCAATAAGGGTATTTCGGTCATTTATAATATTTTCTATTAAATATGGAAGTTATTAATACATTTTAATTAAGGAAACGTAATAAAATAAATTGTATAAATGGTAACATTTAAATATTTAATTATATTATAATATAAAAAATTTGAATTTGATATATTGTTATGAGATTGAATCTGTAAACGGGTCTTGAATATTGAATTGCATTATGGAATGAAATCGTAAATTATGGTTCAAATTAAAAAAATAATGTTAACGAAACAAGTTTCATGAAGGTGAAACTGGTTCATGTTGTAATTGATTCATGAGTAATATGAAATCGTTTCATGGTGAACCACGTTTCAGTGATGGTTGTAGTTGATCCGTTTAGTAGAAAAAATGGAACATGAAACAGGTGCATAATTTACTTTGTTCGTCATGAAATAATTGCATGATGAAATGGGTACATGATGAATCTGCTTCGGGATCTTGAAGATTATAAGGATTAAAGGAAAGAATGCATCAAATCATGAGTAAAAAAAAATTAATTTAAACTAAACAGGTTTCATGAAGATGAAACTGGGTCATGTTATAATTGATTCATTAGTAATATGAAATCATTTCATGGTGAACCATGTTTCAGTGATTGTGTAGTTGATCCGTTTAGTAGAAAAAATGGAACATGAAACAGGTGCATAATTTATTTGGTTCGTCATGAAATAATTGCATGATGAAACGGGTATATGATGAATCTGTTTCGGGATCTTGAAGATTGTAATCTGCTCCAGAATCTTGAAGATTGTAATCTGCTCCAGAATCTTGAAGATTGTAAGGAGTAAAGGAAAGAATGCATCAAATCATGAGTGAAATAAAAAAATTAATTTACATGAAACAGGTTTCATGAAGGTGAAACTGGTTCATGACGTAATTGAACAATGAGTGGTGAACTGCTTTCGTGGTGAAACTCGTTTCAGTGATGGTGTAGGTGATCCATTCAGAAGATGAAATGAAAAATAAAACGGGTGCATAGTGTAGGCGGCTCGTCATGAAATAATTGTAAGATGAAAAATAAATTAGTTTCATTAATAATAATAAATGTTAACGTAAAAATAATAAATTACATTACAAAAAATAAATTAGTTTCATTAGTAATATGATATACATGATATGGTTTCCTTGAATAAATGAATATTTGGTTTTACCCTTTTGCCCTTATTGGTATTATAAAATGTATTTTCAATTTTTTTCATTTTTAATTTTCTTAAATAACCTTGATTAATCTTAACCATTGATCAAGAAAATGGATGGTTGAGATTGGTTTACAAGGTTTCCATAAATGGAGGCGATTTTTATTTGATCGCTCCTCTATAGATACATATACATATATAGGGCGTTTTCAATGTAACTTATCACATTTGTTCAACCAATACAACTCAATCAATTAAGATATTTATGGAAATGATGAGAGTTCATTTATTATGATTTGAATATTTATAGAAAAGAATAATGTTTATTAATTATGATCAATATTTTATATTAAAAAACAATCAAAACTTCTATGAAATCACATATTTATCAAACTAAATGTACCGTTGAGATTGAGTTGTATTCATTGTACAAATGTAAATGGTTGCATATTAACTCACCTCTCTCTCTCTCTCTCTCTATATATATATATATACACTATATTATAAAGCATTTGATAAATACTTTTAAAAATCATTTTTTATACATGATGTACTGTTTATTGATGCACATTACTTAACATTTGAGATTACAAGTAAATTGTGCGTAAGTACAACTTATTAAAGCTCCATGTTTGAATTCGTGTAACTAACTGCAGATAAACATAATCAACTACAGTATAAACGTCTCATTTTAAATATAAAAAATCTAAAATATAATTAGGATAATTATTGACTTATACTTATAACAAAATACTTAATTATTATCCTTATAAAAATTATATTATTAAACCAAAAATAAATTATTTCGTTATTAAACCTAAATTAAATTATAATAAAAATTTGGAATTAAAAAAATTTTATAAAACACGAGAATTTTTAAATAGTTAATTTGATATTAATATCAATATAACTTTTTCCAAATTTTAATGAATAAAAACATTATCGTTTTCTCAAAATCACATAAAACCAGATTATATCGACAGAAACAAAAAATAAAAGAAAACATTATCTCAATATATCTCGCTGTTTTACACGAGTATCCTTCTAGTAATATTTTTACATAAAAAATTGATTTAAACAATAAATTATCTCTAAAGTATTATATACTATTTTCATATTTAAAAAATTATTTTAGATGTATATTTTGTTATCTTGATAACATAAATTTAAATATTATCTTTACAAAAAAAATTGACTTTTTAAATCATACTCATACATTTTATATTTTACAATTACTTAATTTTTGAATCAAATTTGATTCTTATTTAAACGAAAACTGTATTCTCAACATATAACTAAACATAAAATATAATGCATTTTGTATATAAAATTGACCATTATTATCTGATATCCATTGATGACACTTCTCTCACAACTATAATAAATGCATCATCATCATGTTTAAGTCTTCTAGAATTGATCCCTTCATTGTGTAAAGTAGTTTTCATGGAACTTAACTTCCACAACAAACATTACAATAAAATTGGGTTTATAGGACACCTTTAATCTTTAAGCGTCCTAATAGACCATTTTATATAATTTAATTTATAGGACCAAAACACAAAACGTCATATCTAAAGGTGTTGTAATAAGTTTATATGATACTTTTTGGGCGTCTTAACAAGTTTTTTAGGACACTTTTAATACAAAGTATCGCATTAGCAACTTTATAGGACACTTTTGAGAAAGTGTCCTATAAACTCAATTTTTTATAGGATGTTTTTATAGAACAATTTTTCAAGTAGTGTTCTATAAAGTTGCTAATGAGACGATTTATATTAAAAGTGTTCTAAAAAACTTATTACGACGTCAAAAAATGTCATATAAACTTATTACAATGCCTTTAGATAGGACGCTTTTTTTTGGGTCCTATAAACTAAGTCTTATAAAGAGGTCTATTAGGACGCTTAGAAATTGGGAGTGTCCTATAAACCCGATTTTATTGTAGTGAAATGCAAATATGGTTGAACAATAACAATACCGACAAGTTCTTTTTGCGTCTCCGCCTTTTGAATAGTATTTAATGATCTTGGATGATCTGGATATGGTTTATCATGTTATAGATTACTAGTTAGAGTTATCTAAGATATCATTATGTGGTTATATATGTTTTGTATATGGATGATGTTAGTCCCGAAGGAGATGGCAATAAACAGAAAGTAATTGTAGAGGGGGGGTTTGAATACAATTACACAGACCTTTTTTCAACTTTTTAATTCTTATTGATTTATATCAAGAATTAACACACACAGAAATACAAAAAATTGTTGCGAAAGATAGGAAAGGAAAACCTAACATAAACAATCTTACAAGGAGAAGAACTTTCAAGAACAACACACAGAGTTCTTGAAAGGAAATGAAGAACACTAAGATTTTCTTCACACACAGGAGAGCAAGGGAGTAGAAGAGAATAGCCGATTGCCTTAAGAATTCACTAAGTAATCTTTCAAAAGCCAGTTGTATGCATGGGAGATGCACACTTTCTTTTTATACTACCTTCAACATTTAGTGCATGGGGACACTTGTCACCTGAGGATAAGAAGGCAGGGGTTGACTTGACCATTGTTGATATCTCATTTTCATCGTACACAGCGTGCATACAATATTGTTCATGCAGAGACAAACTTTTGCAGAGATATGGCCAGTTTGTAGGAAGATCTTCTTTGGATGGATATATAGCTTTAAGCAGCTACTCACAAATCTTCGGTCCATGAAGATCTTCAATCTTTGAAGATCTTCAATCTTGGGTCCATGAAAATTTTTCAATCTTCGGTCCATGATCTTCAATCTTGAGTCCATGAAGATTTTCAATCTTCGGTCTATGAAGATCTTCAATCTTCGGTCCATGATCTTCAATCTTGAGTCCATGAAGATTTTCAATCTTCGGTCTATGAAGATCATCCTTCAATCGGCTTGTAACTTCAAAATATTTTCAATTTTCATTTCAGCTACTTCGGAGTCTTGGTGTGTATAATAGACAGTTGATCCACAATACCGCATCGGTGACCTTCTGTCTTCACATCGGCTAGTCTTCGATTTTGCTAATGGCTTAAGTATGTACCAAGACACCAATATACAAAGAATCAATAACTACTAAGTGTTGCTAAGGTAAAGGAATAGATCAGTGGGTCATCACCAAATCAATAGGTGACCCAACAGATGATCATTATGTATTTCTATCATTTTTATTTGTAATGCTTTGATATTAAATTATATATTAATGGTGTGTTTTAATTAAATATATCATTCTATTATAAATTATTAGAATATGATACTTTTTAAAATAAGTTGAATGGATTAAAATTAAATTCTGATTAAAATTAAAATGTTATCAGACAAAAAATTAAATAAAAATAAATGATTTTAAAATTGAAATATCGTTTTACAAATATTAAAACTTTAATAAAAAATAGTGTCTTATTAAATTTGATGTGTTACTATTTATAATAATAAAATAATGTAAAAATGGTTTTGTACTATATTAGTGAATTGTAAAATAACAAATGTGATGCATATTCTTACCTTATTTTTTCATCTAATGATATTTTAATATATTCAAATTATATTAACTTATAATAAATTTAATTTCAATGTATACAACTAATTTTAAAAAGTTATTTATTTTTTAATAATTGACAACAAAATAACTTTTTTTTAATTATAATGCATACGAATATAAAGTTCTAATCAAACATAAACCATAAAAACAACAATTTCAATCTTTCATTTAATTTGATCTCGACACTCCATTTTATTTGATGTCACAACTCATATTAAATATAGTTTTTAATTAAAATTATTAATTAAGATAATTAAGGGTAAAAAATACATTCAATTTAAATTCATTTCTTTTGACTTTTTATTTTCTTTTTTAATTAAAAAAATTACCCCCCTTAAAATTTAAAATAAACTATCTTAAAGATTACTAATATTTTAATCAACCAAGTTACATCAAAAAAAAAGAATTTTATGTTCTTTGATATGACATCTATCTCGATATAGTTTTTTTTTTCATTTTAACCATCTTTTTACGTGAAATGATATATATGTGTTATATTCATTATGATTATTTATGTACGTTCAAGAAGAAAGAAAAACTAAAGTATGTAAAGTTAAAACTGTAGTATATTCACACTACTAAAAAAGGGGTATCACTGACGGAATTTTCGTCGGAAATATTCCCAACGGATTTCCGATGGATCCCAAAAAAGTCAAGAAAAATCAACTTTCATCGACGTCCGCCACAAATCCCTACAAATCCCCCACAAATCCATCACTGGATTTTTGAAATTTTTTTATTTCTACAACTTTCCCGATGGTTTTTCGACGGATTTGTGACGGATTTTTTACTTATTCAAAACTGTCACAAATTCGTCGGAAATCCGTCATAAAATTGGTCTAATTTATTTAAATAAATTAATTAGCGTTAATCAATAAAATTACCGACGGATTTCCGACGGAATTTATTTTTTTAATTAAAAATTAAATTTCGTCGAAAATTCGTCAGAAAATTTAAACCTTTATATATATATATAGACTTGGGATCATATGAGACCAAGACTTTTTCGTGAGACCTGTAAGACCAATTCTCAACCATTGGATTAAATCTACAATCTCAACATTCATAATTACAAAATTGCCATGAGACTTCTTAATAATTACAAAATTGCCACCGTACAACTTTGGACCATTTAGTTTATAAAGTTGATCAATGAACATAAATTGTTCTCACGGGTCTCACGAAAAACCCTTAGTCTCACGTGAACCCAACCCTATATATATATACTAGAAGGGTATTCGTGCAATGCATCGAGACACATTTTTATTTCAATGTTTCATTTTATTTTTTATCCATGTCGATATAATACGATTTTATGTGGTTTTGAGAAAGCGATAATGTTTTTATTTTTGAATAAAATATAAATTTGAAAATATCATATAAAATTTGCAAAAAAATATTGATTAGTATAAATTAACTATTTACAAGTTTTGTATATATTTTTTAACTCAAAATTTTTATTATAATTTAATTTAACGTAACGAAATAACTTAATTTAGGTTTAATAATATTTTTTTATGAATATAATAATTAAGTATTCTGTTAAAACTTAATAATTATCCTAATTATATTTTAGATTTTTTAGATTTTAAAATGAGATGTTTATCCTGTATTTAATTATGTTTATCCGCAGTTAATTACATTATTTTAAACATAGAGCTTTAATAAGTTGTACTTATGCACAATTTAATTGTAATCTTGAATTTTAAGTAATATGCATCAATAAACAATATTTCATGCATAAAAAATGGTTTTTAAGAGTTTTTGTCAAATGCTTTATAATATAGTATAGATATATATATTTGGTAGGGTAAAAATAACAGTAAAACATTTTTTAAAATTACCTACGGATTTCTGACGGACTTTATTTTTTTAATTAAAATTAAATTCCGTCGGAAATTTTTAAACCTTTATATATATATATATATATATATATATATATAT
>NC_037538.1:21705933-21713228 GCF_001531365.2 Cynara cardunculus var. scolymus
GCTCCTAGCCCGTTCATCAATCGGAAGCAGTCGTACTTCAACAGTCAACAACCTCAAACAGCAACAGCAGGCRCCGCTGTCCAGTTTTTCCCTTCGCCCTTGTTGCGTACATCGGATTAATCYCGAGAATTTAGGAYTTCACCWAAATCCTACAASTRAGTTCATCCCACTCCCTTTTTATGTGGTGACCCGTACTAGTGTTGTTGGTGTGTTTTATCTAATATATGACTAGATATTATGAAATTTATTTGCTTAAATGAAGGGAACGTTTTATGTGAAAGATGCATAAACGTAGGGATTTCGTTAAGTACAYTTGGATGAGTTATAAGGGGTTTTGTTCAATAAAAGGAATCCACATTCTCATAATGTTTKCTCTTGGCATTAAGTAAAAGAAAGAAAAAGAGAAAGCCCTTATAGTCGCACTYGGTATGTATTCTAGTAAAGATAGGGTATTTTGCTCGATTTAGAGACTTATATAAAAGTCTTATTGTGGATAAGTGCCTTTACACTTAAATTAYCGCCTTTGGATATGTCACTATGATGTAATGAATCGTGGGCACGAAAATCGTTTTGTTTTGTGAGGAGGKTGATGTAAGTTGGATTTAGGCATTGCGATTATTATGTAATTTCCAATTCACCTCCTCGCCCACTCGGTAATAGRYATTGTGRTTATTATGTAATTACCGAGATAAAGAGCTTATGATCACAATTGACTACATGACTGGTTTGGGTTGATGTCAATGGTATTATACCGGTACGTGATGCTCTACAACGTTGATCTATGACTTACTCCGTGTTCGTCATACATAACGGGAATCGGGTCTTTCCCCGTCATCTTCGGATGTTTTGGCCATTATGTTTACTTTGGATTTACCGACCCCCCCTTTTTTAAATTGCCTAACTTCGTTATTGTTATGTACGTATATTGTTATGTATTGACTCTCCTTTTATGCATTTACCCTTCGATTGAAMTCACTAGGCGTAAGCCTAACACTTCTTCATRTTTTATTATGCTTATCAGGTCCCTTTAGCAGCGGGGTACCTAAGGGGTGAGGGGATTGTTGTCATAAAGGTCTCTTTTTGTATCGGGACACTTGATGCTTCGAGCGTTGCATTATAGGATGATTTTGCATTTTGTTGGAGATGGTGTGAACACCCGTTTTTAATCTAGTCATAGGAGTGTTTAGATTAWTAGGTTGTTCTTTACTCGTCTCGCTTTGTTTTGTAAACGCTATATTTCATCCCGGTGATAGGTAATTCCTTGTTAAACTATGTCTTTTTATTTTTTTAGCCCACTGTTACTTTCAGAATGTTATAAGTTGGTATCAAAGCTCTAGTTTAAGTGAACTAGGTGAGGAATCATGACGCCTAGACTTAAGCTGAGATCGTATGTATTATTGTGAGATGTGGGTAGAAGCTTTTAAGATAGGGGAACATTAGAGTCATCGGAGTTACTCCATTCATGAATTGTGACAACGGAGTTAAGAATTCTTATGTATGACCCATTCAAAATTTCACTTAGCTAATGCTATTTTGAGTAGGTTACTACACAAGCGTACTTGAACTTACTGTTATTACAAGAATTTATGAATGTATCGGTATGCATTATATTAATTCCGTGTTCGTCCTATCATAACCCTTTTCACTCTCTTGTATGGCAGTCTTTAATGGTGAATACTAGGAGTAGACGGGATACCTCTCTGGAAGGTCATGCGGTAACTGAATTTACAGCAGATCAACAGCCAAGAACCACCAACGCAAGGGTTCCTCCTAGACAAGAGACCTTAGGCGGTAGAGGAAGTCATATTCCCGAAGTCGACCTTGCCACCTCTAACCCCGTGATGGAAGAAGAAACCCCGGAAACTAGAATGATGGGTGCTATGATGAACGCCATGAACAGAGCTATGACCCAACAGCAAGAGTTCTTTATGAAACTTTTGGAGGACAGAGATGGTAATGCTCGCAAGCAAGAAGCAGTTTCCGAAAATGTGACTATGGGAGGGTCTGGAGGTACGGGGAATGTAATCCCAACCCAGGAACTGGCGACGATTGAGGCAAGGCAAATGGGTAGAATTTGCTCTTACAAGACCTTTTTATGTTGCAAGCCACCGGAATTTGTGGGGTCGGACGACCCCGTGGCGTGCATGAATTGGCTCCGGGAAATCGAGCAAGCCTTTAGGGCTTGTGACTGTGACGAAGGGCAAAAAGTGAAATTTGGCTCTCAAATGCTGAGGGGTGCAGCACTTACCTGGTGGAACATTGCCATCTCGACCATCGAAGCCGCAGAACTGACCAAAATGAATTGGACAACATTCAAGGAAAAAGTAATGGACGAGTATTGCAATGAGCAAGAGATGGATCGTATAGAAGAAGATTTCCGAACCTTAAAGAAAGGAAATCTGACAGTAAGAGACTACACCCGACTATTCATGGAAAAGCTAAATTTGGTGGGACACGTGGCCCCAACGGAGAAAGATAAGATGAAAGTCTACCTTAAAGGACTACCGGTAGACATGATGGTAATGGTTAGGAATTCTAGGGCATCCACCCTCAGGGAGACAATCGAAGAAGCCAAGGTCTTGGAATCTGTTTATATTAAGAGAAAGGAAGAAAGAATGTCGAGTGGCGAAAAGAGAAAGTGGGAAGGGCCATACGCACCATCCAAAAAGCCAAACCATTTTGCCAACAGCAATCGCGGGGCCCATGGCAATCAAGAGCCAAGATGGTGTCCCAAGTGCCGCAGCAAACATCACGGCCCGTGCAGCACCAATCCTACCCCCACCAAATGTTATAAGTGTGGAAAACCCGGCCACACACGAAGCGAATGTCCAATTAGAGGACCCATATGTTTTGGATGCGGGGAACCGGGACATCTCAAGATTGATTGCCAAAAGTTGAAGACAAGTGGAAGTTAAGGGAGAAAGGAGGGCATCCCGAAAGCAACCGGTCGAGCCTTTCAGATGTCGAGAGAAGAAGCTAAGGCGTCGGCGGACGTAGTGTCGGGTACGTTCCTTGTTAACTCTGTACCTGCTCACGTACTTTTTGATTCGGGTGCTTCATGTTCCTTTGTATCCACTGCTTTCTATCAACATTTACTTACGCCACCTAACACGCTAGAAGATACCTTAATCATAGAAATAGCAAATGGTAATCAAGTTTTGGTGCGCGAAATTATTAGAGGTTGTGTTTTGGGGATTGATGGAAATGAATTTATGGTAGACCTCATACCCATGTCTTTAGGCGGATTCGATATCATAATCGGCATGGATTGGCTAGTTGAGAACCAAGCAGAGATCTTATGCTCCAAAAAGTTGATTCGAATTCCTTTACCGAACGGGAACATAGTACTAGCTTTTGGGGAAAGAAGGAAAGGGAATGTAGTACTCTTATCCATGGCAAAGGCATGTAAATGCCTAGCTAAAGGATGCTCCTCGTTCATTGCGTACGTAGTAGACGCCAAGTTGGAGATAAGGAGAATTGAAGACGTGAAGGTAGTCAATGAATTTCTAGATGTGTTCCCTGAAGACCTACCCGGATTACCGCCTGTTAGACAAGTGGAATTCCGGATCGACCTCATTCCGGGAGCCTCTCCTATTGCTAGAGCCCCTTATCGTTTGGCGCCATCCGAGATGCGAGAGCTGATGTCTCAATTGCAAGAGCTTCTGGAGAAGGGATTTATCAGACCGAGTTCGTCCCCTTGGGGAGCCCCAGTCTTGTTTGTAAAAAAAAGACGGCACACTGAGAATGTGCATTGACTACAGAGAGCTCAATAAGACAACCGTGAAGAACAAATACCTCTTCCCAGGATAGACGACCTCTTTGACCAACTTTAGGGGGCGAGTTGCTTCTCTAAGATCGACCTTCGCTCGGGGTATCATCAAGTTCGAGTAAGAGAAGATGATGTGTCGAAGACGGCTTTTAGAACACGTTATGGGCACTATGAGTTCATGGTCATGCCTTTCGGTCTGACGAATGCACCAGCGGTATTCATGGACTTGATGAACCGGGTGTGCCGACCGTTCCTTGATAGATCAGTAATAGTGTTCATTGACGACATACTCATCTATTCCAAGAGCGAGACAGAGCACGAGCAGCACCTTCGAGAAGTTCTCAAAGTGCTAAGAAAAGAGAAATTGTTCGCAAAATTTTCCAAGTGCGACTTTTGGCTGAAGGAAGTCCAATTCCTAGGTCACGTTGTCACTCAAGACGGGGTGAAGGTGGACCCATCCAAGATTGAGGCGATGATGAACTGGGAACCACCAAAGACTCCGTCGAAAATTTGAAGTTTTTTAGGTCTGGCAGGTTATTACCGGAGATTTATCCAAGATTTCTCCAAGATAGCTTCTTCCCTGACAGCTTTGACTAGGAAGAATGTGAAGTATAACTGGACAGAAAAACAAGAGTATGCTTTTAGAACACTCCAAAGGAAATTGTGTGAGGCCTCAGTCCTCTCCTTGCCAAAGGGATCCGAAGACTTTGTAGTTTTTAGCGACGCCTCAAAGATGGGATTGGGTTGTGTCCTAATGCAAAAGGGAAGAGTTATAGCATACGCATCCAGACAACTCAAAGACCACGAGAAGAATTATCCCACCCACGACTTGGAGCTGGCAGCGGTAGTTTTCGCCTTAAAACTTTGGCGACACTACCTCTTTGGAACTAAGTGCACGCTTTACACGGATCATAAGAGTTTGAAGTACATTTTTGATCAAAAAGAATTGAACATGAGGCAACGTCCTTGGCTGGAACTACTCAAGGATTACGACTGTGAATTGCTATACCACCCGGGTAAGGCAAATGTAGTGGCTGATGCTTTGAGCCGGAAGGAGTATAGTAGTGGGTCAAAAGCTGTACTTACCAGGATCGACGTAGCGTCCACCTTGATCGATTGAATCCAAGCGGCGCAATCTGAAGCGCTCTTAGAGGAGAACCTCAAGAGTGAGGTAATTATAAAACAACGCTTGCTGCTATCAGAGGATGGCTGTGGATTGAAGTTATTTCAGGGGCGTATTTGGGTACCCAAGATTGGAGGCAACCGCGAGTTGTTACTAGAAGACGCGCACAGGTCCAAATACTCCATCCATCCGGGTAGCACCAAGATGTACCGAGATTTGAAATTGACATATTGGTGGCCTATAATGAAGTTGGATGTAGCCCGTTATGTGGAGAAATGCATGACATGTTTGCAAGTGAAGGCAGAACACCAACGACCTTATGGTAGTCTTCAATCCTTGGAGATCCCCGAGTGGAAATGGGAACATATCACGATGGATTTCGTGACCAAGCTACCGAAGACATGAAGAGGCCATGATACGATTTGGGTAGTGGTTGACCGACTGACTAAGAGCGCTCACTTCTTAGCAATGCGCGAAACACTACCCATGGAGAAGCTTGCCAAGTTGTACATCGACAAAGTTGTCTCGAGACACGGTATTCCATTGTCCATAGTGTCAGATCGGGATAGCCGATTCACCTCCCATTTTTGGAGTGGCTTGCAGAAAGAATTGGGCACGAAAGTGAAGTTGAGTACAGCGTACCACCCTCAAACCGACGGCCAGAGTGAGCGGACCATTCAAACGCTCGAAGATATGCTTAGGTCGTGCGTTATTGACTTCGGTGGGAATTGGGACTCCCACTTACCCCTAGTGGAGTTCGCCTACAACAACAGTTACCATTCTAGTATTGGGATGGCACCCTTTGAGGCTCTGTACGGACGAAAGTGTAGGACTCCAGTATGCTGGCTAGAAGCGGGGGAGAAACAATTCGCCGGTCCCGAGATTGTGCAAGAAACGGCAGATAAGGTAAAATGTGTACGGGAGCGCTTGAAGGCGGCCCAGTCCTGTCAAAAGAGTTACGCAGATAAGAGAAGCCGACCAATAGAGTTCCAAGTGGGTGACCGCGTTATGCTAAAAGTGTCCCCCTAGAAAGGAATCATCCGTTTTGGAAAACGTGGGAAACTCAGCCCCTGTTTCCTCGGACCGTTTAAAGTCTTGGACAGAGTGGGACTTCAAGCCTATAAATTAGAGCTACCACCAGAGATGGCCGGGATCAATAATACATTTCACGTGTGTTACCTTCGTAAGTGCTTAGCGAAAGAAGACAGTACTATTCCCCTTTCAGAAATTCGTGTGGACGAGAACAACCGGTGTGTTGAAGAACCGAAAGCCATCTTGGAAAGAAAGAGCAAGTTGTTGAGGCACAAAGAAATTGTCATGGTGAAAGTGCAATGGAAGCATCACCGGGGGTCTAACGTGACTTGGGAAGCGGAAGAGGATTTGAAGAGGCGCTACCCCCAACTCTTCAAGTGATCGAAATTTCGGGGACGAAATTGAACCCAAGGTGGGGAGGATTGTAACGCCTAAAAAAAAATCCTTCCCTCTCCCCTACTCCGTGAGCACCACGAATTTTAGTTCCGTTAATAAGGTACGTTTTTATTTTTGGGCCCCGATCTCCTTTTATTGTTAGTCCTTCCTTGTTTTGTGATCTTCATCCCTTTCCCCATATATAAGTATATATATATATATATATATATATATATATATATAATTATTTTGTGTACCTTGCAGCCTCCTGGAACCTATAGGTTAGCATAATGTTAAAAGGAGGGGTTACCTACCACCTGTGAGTTGTCCTACTCTCCTTTTACTTGAGTATTTTCCTTCCTCCCTTGTGGGTTCTTTCTTTCTCTAAGAGTCCTTAACCCTTTTTAAATTTTGGCTGAAGATAAGCCTCGTTAAAAGGGGGGGGGGGGGGGGGGAATAAGGGAGATGGGTGTGCAATGCTTTGACCGGAACCCTCTCTTTGATGTTGGTCTAAGCCCCAAGCTGTGGAAAACCGAGTATGTATGCCTCACCTGCACTTTGAACAGCAACCTTGGTGCCTTGATCTTTTCTGCTTCTCGTCTTAACAACAACARCAGCCGCATCGGTGATGTGTCGTTCCTCCATCCGTTTTGCTTGGTTAGCCTGCACATTCATCCCTACCGAATAGTCGTGACTGCTGTATTTCCTCCTCTCRTTCCGGTCACCGAGCAACAGCAAAACAACAACAGAAACAGCAAGGCTACCGACCCCTTTCCGAGCAGCAACAGAAGCAGCAGAGCTGCCGATCTCCTTCCGAACAGCAGCAGCAAGCAGTGGCYGAAAGCCACTGCTTTTCGTCGCCCTTAGCCCAAAACACAAACAGCAAACAGCAAGCATTGATGTGCTGTTCTTCCTTCGCTGCTGTGCCATTCTTGGTCCTCGACAAACAGCAAACAGCAAGCATTGCTGTGCTGTTTTTCCTTCGCTGCATTTCGT
>NC_037538.1:21714913-21726536 GCF_001531365.2 Cynara cardunculus var. scolymus
TTTACCGATTCTACCCTTATTGATGAAATAAAATAAATATTAATTATTTTTTAATTTTTAATTTCCTAAAATAAAGTAATGTAATCTTAGCCATTGATCAAAAAAATGAATGGATGAGATTGGTTTACACAGTTTACACAAATGGGTCAAGTTTTTATTTGAACGTTCATCTATATATATATATATATATATATATATATGGTAGGAAAAAATAACAATAAAACATTTTTTTAAAATTACCTACGGATTTACGACGGAATATTTTTTTAATAAAAAAATTATATTCCGTCGGTAATATTAAACTTGGAAAAAAATAAAACATTTTTTTCTTTGAGAATTACCGACGGAATTTAATTTTTTTATAATTAAAAATTATATTCCATTCGGAAATTTTAATTTTTTTAAATATATATTTTTTGTAGGAAAAAATAAAAACTTTTTTCTTAAACATTACCAATGGAGTAGTCGTATGCTCACTTACATTTAATGGATCTATTGGCTTTATTCGGTTCAATTAGGCTTTTACATGTATTATTGGGTTTTATTTGATCTTCGTGGAATTTAAATGGATCTTAGTGGATTTTATTCTATTCATATAGGTTTTAATGGAGGGTCTTATTCGGTTCAATTCGGCATTAATGGGTACTAATCGGGCCTTATTTGGTTCAATTGGATTTTAATGAATCCATTGGGCTTTAATAGATCTATTGAGTCTTATTTCGTCAATTGGGTTTTAACGGGTACTATTGGGCTTTATTCGTTTACATTGAGCTTTCACGAGTATTATTGGGTTTTATTCGGTTCAACTGAGCTTTAAAGGGTACTAATAGTCTTTAATGGATCTTAGTAGACTTTAATAGATCTATTAGGCTTTAACGAGTATTAGTTGGTCTTTAATGGATATTAGTGGACTTTAATGGATCTACTGGGGTTTAATGGATCTTAGTGGACTTTAATGGATCCATTGGGCTTTATTCGGTTCAATTGAACTTTTACATGTATTATTGGTTTTTTATTGGATCTTGGGGGAATTTAATGGATATTAGTGGACTTTTACAGGTATTTTTGGGTTTTTAAATGGATCTTAGTGGATTTTATTCGGTTCAAATAGGCTTAATGAAACTATTGGGTCTTATTTGGTTCAATTTGGCATTAACGGGTACTAATTGAGCCTTATTTGGTTCAATTGGACTTTAATGTATCTATTGGGCTTTAATAATTCTATTGAATCTTATTTCGTTTAGTTAGGCTTTAACGGATACTATTGGGCTTTATTTGGTTCAATTGAGCTTTAATTGTTATTACTGGGTTTTATTCAGTTCAACTAGGCTTTAAAGGTATTACTGGGTTTTAATGGATGTTAGTGGATTTTAATGAATCTATTGGGCTTTAACTGGTACTAATTGGTCTTTAATGGATCTTAGTGGACCTTAAAGGATATACTGGATTTTAATAGATCTATTGGACTTTATTCGGTTCAATTGAGCTTTTACAGGTACTATTTGGTTTTATTGGATCTTGGTGGAATTGAATGGATCTTAGTGGATTTTTACAGGTATTTGTGTGTTCTTAATGGATCTTAGTGGATTTTATGTGGTTTAAATAGGCTTTAATGAAGCTATTGGGTCTTATTTGGTTCAATTCGGCATTAACGGGTACTAATTGGGCAATATTTGGTTCACTTGGGCTTTAATGAACCTATTGGGCTTTAATAATTCTATTGAGTTTTATTTCGTTCAATTAGGCTTTAACGGTTACTATTGGGCTTCATTCGGTTCAATTAAGCTTTAATTGATATTATTGGGTTTTATTCGGTTCAACTGGGCTTTAGAGGTATTACTGGGTTTTAATGGATCTTAGTGGAATTTAATGGATCTTAGTGGATTTTAATGAATCTATTGGACTTTAACGGATACTATTGGATCTTAGTGGATTTTAATGGGTATTATTCGGTTCGACTAGGTTTTAATAGAGCTATTGGGTCTTATTAACTTCAATCGATCATTAACGAATATTATTTAGGCTTTAATTTTTTATTTTAAATATAAAACACCGTTGTAAATTTTATAAAAAAGTTTTTTCCATCAAAAAGCTATTAAAAAAAACAAAAGCATTTTTTAAAAAATATTCCGACGGATTTTTACTTAATTTTTTAGAAAATTTCTTTTTCCGTCGGAAATTTTGATTTTCCAGCCCAAACCCTCGTTAACCCTAGACAGTTACGGGCCTCCTCTCTTGACGAGACGCTCTCGGACTCCTCTCTCGACCACATTGATGCCGTCTCCTCTCACACGTTGTTGCTGTTGTCTCCTCTCTCACCACGTTGCTGCCGTCTCCTCTCTCGACCAGCTCTCTACGCAGTCCTCGGTCTTCATCAACAATCTTCATCGACGTTGCTGCTCAGTCCTCAGTCTTCATCGACAATGTCGATACTCGATATTTTTTTTGTTTTATATGTTTGTGTTATATCGACAATCTCAGATTCTGTATTAGTTTTATCTTTGGGTTTGGCTTTTTGACATATATACGATATTGACGAGAGGGACAAATGTAACATCGCGATTATACTAAAATAAAAATACAAATTGTTAGGAATATTTAACCAATCAAAAAAAATTTACCCGAAACCAAGAAGGGATACAATTTCTAATTATCCACCAAAAGTTAAGTTTAGTTTGACCTATAAGTCAAACATCCCTCGAAAATAGTTTAAACAACTTACAAACTAAGACCTTTACAAACCAAAAGTCGGGATAATAGTATAACTACCCAACATACGAGCAATAATTACAAACCCGAAACATCAAAAACATACGAAACATGTACCAAAAGATACTTCTAAATCTTCTATGTGTCAACCGAAAGCTAACCCACCTTGCCCTTATCTCGACCCGTATCGATTTTTCCTGAGATTTTTTAATTTAAGGGGATAAGCGAATCGCTTAGTAAGTATATATTAAAGCATAAAATTAGATGCAATATACATATCTTAACAAAAGAATTAGGAGGCAAAACCGATTAATCTCTAGCTTTCAAATTGTGCCGAACATATCACGTATTGTATTAACAAAACCATAACGACTCACTGATCCTTAATACGTCAAATGAACACTTATTCAATCATAATTAAACCAGAAATGAGTACATAACATACCTTACAAATTTGTAATTAAATTTGGAATCAACGGGTTACATGTATGATTTCAGTACCGAATCAAATCAACGTATCAAGAAGCCATACAACTCCCAAAGTACTTAGCGACAATGAAACCATATCGATCATAATAATTCAGTAGCATGAGCAACAAGAATAGAGTAAATATGTGCACTACACCCCCTCTTCATCTACTGGGCCAATGCAAAGTACTCACACCCGATTCCTTACCATTCGGGATACGTGAGTACGACAACGGGTATGCCACACCCAACCTCCCGTTCCTTGGGATACGTGGACATACACCATGCTACGACATATCACATAAAGTAATACCCGTAGATCATGGTTTACCTATAGACAAAAAAAGAAAGTCTCGGATCCAGACTCAACCGACTTCTCGGAATGAACAACAAATACCAATTCAAGACCAAGGGACTCGACACGCTCAAGAAAAAAAATATATATGTATAATACACGTAAGTACGCGTTCGATATAAACTCACTATGATTCGATATGATTCAAACCGACGCGGAAATTTCCATTTCCAACCCAACAATGGAATTAGCCCATGCCAAGCTCCAGATATCCTTATTAATATCCCTGGAGTGCACATTTCAAATTTCATAAGCAAACAATAAAGCAATTCCAAGTTATGGCTAAACAAACTTTGACTATCCTAGATTGACTTCTTTATGTACCAAGGTCACTTGCAGACCTGTTTTGCATATGGTAGATCCATTTTCATGCCATGACCTCAAAATACAAAATAAACTAGACTCACATATCTAACCAATGCAACTTTTTCTACGATTTTATACAAATTTTTAAAGTTTACGCATTTACACTGCCATTTCATTCGAAAATCTTCATTTTTACATGTTCTAAAAGCCCATTCAGCTCCAAATTTCATATTTTCAACGTAAACTAACATATTTTAACTATTTTTAGCAAAACTTCATGAAATCTTGCATAATTTCTCATTCCATAACCTATACCCATGAGTTGTACCATATGTTTCAATACTTGTACATTTTGATCATAAGTTTACAAAAGAATAAATTACTTGAATTTATTCATCTTTACCATTATAAACATGATACATTACCATATTTTAACAAGAAATACACTTATTTACTAAAATCCATACCTATCTGTTAGGTCACAATTGATCAATCTTCAAGAATCATCTTTGAATCCATGGCAGATCTGGATTTAAACCTTTAAGAACTTTGAGAGGAGATAAGAGAGAAAAAGTCAAGGCTCAAAGATCTGGTCAACTCTTTTATTACGTATATGAATATTATAAATGAGCTCTACAACAATTACAAGAACCAACACCCTATTTATAGGGTCAAACAAACTAGTCAAATGTCAAAGTCAAACCTTACAAACAAAGTCAAACATGATGTCTATTTTAATTATAGACAATAGTAGCTTTCAAGACGAATACAATTTTACACTGACTTTTAGTCCTAATATTCTCCCCCTTTGTATTCAGACTTGAAAGAATTTGCGCGGGATGAATTTCATTTGAACTTTGTCTCTTTATGTTCTTTATGACTTCTTCAGAAACATCAAAAACAATCTTCATTTGAAATCTTCAGACAATTATCTGTTGAGAAAGATCTTCTAACATTCTCCCCCTCGAATGTAGAACCGCGATGATCTTCTCTTTTTGACAATGTAGATCAGAAACAATAACAAACTTCAAAAACAATCTTCAGTAAACTGTTGTAAAATGGATCTTCACATTCAACATCTCTCRGTCTTTTTAGCATCGGAATAATCTTCGTAATCATCTCTAGTCGCACTTCTTTTGAGTCTTTTGCCAATTTCGAAGTTACTCCCCCTTGATCTTTAAATCAAATTCCCCGTATAATGTTCGGAATTAGACATTTCATTCATTATTTCATACTCCCCCTTATGATGAAATGAGAATCATTACATCATACATAAGAATGAATGAAATCCTCCGCGTAAGCCGTCAATTCAAGAAATTGTAAGTAGATCTTTTCAAATCTACTTGTTTAATCTTTTCAGATTAAGGGAATAGGAAGGTAACAGCCAATTTCAACGTATGAAATTGATTTCAATCTTATAAAAAAGATTGGCCTGTGAGTATAACAGATATACTCAGTATAACAGATGTACTGTATATATGAGACTTTTTGATGCTCATCTCACCAGGTCTTCCATTCAATCTTTGATAGCTTAAAAATAACATATCTATGAATGTTTTGGCAAATTAACATATAAAATGCAGTCTGTGTAGTGTAGAAAGATAAAGCAATATATGCTTCTATTTAGGCTCAAAAAGATAAACCGTATGGACTACACAAATTTATCATACTCAATATGTGATAAAAAAAGACTTGAAGGGGGGGGGGGGAACATATATCCTTCTGATTCAATATCAATTTTCTCCGAATGAAAAATTGATAGATGATGAGCTACATGACCCAAATGTTATTGAAACATTTATCTGTTGAGAGATAAATGAGTAGTTGGTGGGGTTGTGACAAAAATTGGCCTAGGCTTTGCCTTTTTCAATATTAGTCTCCAAAGAATCGAGAACTAATAAATTATGTGGTATGCCCGGATTTTAGAAGTTTGGAACAGGATTCTTATATTCTTTTAATCCTGACACAACTCTCGTCAATTCTTTTAGCTCACAACAAATACCCCTCTTTTTTTCATTTTAGTCTCAGCACACAAACCCTTTTGTATTTAAAGCTCACTCAGATATGGTTGTCCTCTTGGGTAGGTTTGTTGATTCTGACATTCCATAGAGGTATTTCTATAAAGCACTCAGTCTCTCCTCAAATTACTGTAAGTTCAGTTGATCATAATGATTGATGAAAATTATTATTGCAAATAAGCACAATGATCAGATAAAAATTGATCAAGAAATATGGCTTTAAGCACAATCAATAAGGAATGATGCGACAACGAACAGATTATTCGGTATATGAGAGAAATGAATGAAGATCTGTAAGAACGAGTTTACAGATTCTGATATTAAAAAAATATTGAATGTTTATCAATCAACTTAAAAAAATATTAGAAAACAAATTTGAATACAAACGAGCGTATTATCACCGAAAATGATTTTCTTATAAGAGACGTGATAATAACAGTTTGAAGAATAGCTGAAACAGGTATTGGAGTTATGTACGAYVAGRAATTACACAAGTAAAATCTCAGGAAATACCTGTTCAGAGAATATACTGGTTTCCAAAAATTTATTCACTTCCAGAAAACATTTATTTAAAAATTTCTAGAGACTCCCCCTAGAAAGTAGATTATAAAAATGTTTCAGTTAAGCTCAAAAATTAAAAAAGGAAACAATTTAAGCACGTGTCCTAAACTGTGTATTTAGGAACCACACTCGGTAAAGCACGGGTCCTGAACTGTGTTGTTCAGAAGCCTCATTTGAAATAGATTACAACTCCTACTGCATCGGTGTATCACTGATATGATATTCTGATCAGCCCAAAATTGACACACCTGCAAAACCAGATTAAGTAGATTTTGGTACCCAAATGAATTTGGGTCCTATTTTGTTAGTATCGGGTTGGGGTATGTTGTAATTCCAAACCATCTATTCCTATTTGATGTATTCTTTTTAGTACTTTGAACAGGATGATCAGAAATAAAATATGATTCGTACCAATAATTGTGATCATACCTGTTCTTACCTTTTGAACTGTTCTGATATCTGTTGTCTGTACTCCAACTGTTATATATCTTCTTGTTCACAAAATCTGTTGATTTACATGTGGAGCACATGATCCTTTTCTTGCTAAGATTTATCAAGTCAGAATTGGATCTCACAAAACAAGGAAGATTATTAGTAGCAACAGGAGTACGAGATAAAACAGATTCAGATTTACAAACCCAAATGCTTTTAATTTTAGAAGAATAATTGGGTGATCCAATGACGTACCCTTGATAATACTGATTAGAAGAACGAGAATAGTTCTTAGAAACAGTAGATTTAGGGTTGCTAGAATAACTGTTCGATTTGAGACAGTCATAAAAGCAAGTTTTACACTGTGATTGAGAACCAGTTGGGCTTTTAGCACGTGAAAAGTCTTTTACTTTCTTTAATAACTGATCTCTTTCAGCAGTAACTAAATCAAATTTAATTTTAAGTTCAGTTTTCATCTTCATCTCAGTTTCAAGGTCTGTCTTTAGATCAGACAATTTGCTTGTARTGTCCAGGAGTTTACCTTCTAACTCCTTCTGAAGCATTTCAAACTTTCTCTTCTGATTTATCAACTCTCGTTTCTCTTCATCTGAGCTGCTATTGTCATTCTCCGAGGCGATGTCAAACCACTTTTTCTTATTTGCAAGCTCTTTAGCAATTGATGTATACTTCTTTGAAGTATTTCTTTTCTCAAGAGCAAATTGCTTCTTCTCTTCGTCTAAAGCCTTTTGTTTTAGATCAATACTTTCAGATAATTTCTGTAATTGACTCTGACAGTCTTCGGAGATGTCTTTCTTTTCTTTATCATTCTTGGCTCGTTCCAAGATGATTAGCTGCTCAAAATCAGAGATTTGCTTTAAAAGCATTTTTGCATTTAGCTCTAGAGAGTTAATCCTTTTCTTGTAAGATACACGTTCAATTCCAAATTTACTTTATAGTTCAATCACTCTCTTCTTCTCTTTCTCAAGTTTTTTCCTCTCAACATTCATATCCTTTTCCGCTTCTAAAAGTTTCTCTGTAAGCTCTTCAGTCTCTTTAATTTTCTTTTCTGGAAAATTCCTTACAGCATTCAGTTCAGACTCTGCTTTATAAAGTTTATTGACTAAATCTTGTTTTATCTTATTTGAACTTCTAATTTCATCATCTAATTCACTCCTTTCAGAATCCATAATTTTCTCAAGTTTATTAATCTTATAATTCAAATCATTCTCAACTCTTTCCAATGTTGTTTTATGATCTTTTTGTAAACTTGCAATAAGTTCCACATTAGCATAATTCTCAGAAAACATGTTTATGAATTTGTCTTTATAATCCACTATACTATTTTCCAGCATGGAAAATTGAGTTCTCAACACTTTATTCTCCTCCTCAAGAATATCTGCCATTTTAAACAAAAATAAGATTGATCAGATATAGGATCTATACAGTTCAAGAAAAATGATCAAAGAAATAATATCAAAAAATATCACACAGTTACACACAATTTCTTTTAAAAATTCAAAAAATCCAACACTTAGACAAAAATTTCTACCAATTTCAAGATTTAACAAACTAAGAAGTTCTGACAACAAATACAGATAAGATATATGTAGTCAAAGTGTAAACTAGTCAACTAGCAATCCGATCAAAACAACTGTTGTCCGGTGAAGAAATACGGACAAAATGAATATGGTCAAAGATCAATCAAGTCAACAAGCAATCCAAACAAATGATGTCCGATGAAGAAATCCGGATAAGAAAATGGAAATCCGGATAAATTTGTTCACAGTATATTAAAACAGTCAATGGAAGTTTTAAATTGCTCAATGCAGTCAAACATGCATGCTGTCAAAACCCGGTTACCAAACAGATTATCAAACAGTCTAAACTGTTCAAGAACCAGCCACCTATCCTGCTCTAGATAGCTCAACAAAGTTTCTTAATCCAGTTGTACACCGCTCACTACATTAAAAAATATCTCCTGCTACTGCATGATCTTAAGTCGCTCAAGAAGATTACTTAAACTGATCAATTACTAGCCTAAACCGCTCACAACTATGCTTAACTCGCTCAATGTTTAATCCTCTCAAGGAGTGATTTAAACAGCACAAAACAACTCAAAAAAGTTGATTAAATCAATCAAGATGCTGTTGTAACACACTCAAGATACTAAGCTCTAAACCGCTCAACCTATGTAATTAAATCACTCAGTCCAGTCCGTTCAACAACCAACTACTAATCCGGTCAAAGCAACTTCAAGTCTGATCAACACTGGTTCCTTATACAGTCAAGATCGCTCAAGCTATGTTGCTCATTCGCTCACTACATGGCCTTTAATCTTTCGAGTCTACACACAACATAACCTATATGCACTCAAGAGATGTCTGATAAAGAGCTAAATTGCTCACCAAGAAAACATCTAAATCGCTTATTGGTTTCTAAACAGCTCAAAGCAAAGCTCCTTATCCGGTCACTAAACAGTCTTAAATCACACAAAACACTGTTAAACACGCCTTAATCGCTCACAGTCAACTAAGTTGCACAGGCTATGCTGCTTATTCGCTCACTTCATGAGACTCAGAATCTGCTACTATAAGTACACTCAACATCCGCTCAAGACAACTTCTTAAATCGTTCAAAGCTTTTCTATGTTGACCGAATTTGCTTGAGATGTACTAAGCATGATTACTGCAGAAGCTTTTCTGAAAACTGAGTTTACTGCACGAATAAGAAATCAGTCAACACACAGACAATTTACAGCTATAAATCACACAGCTATAAATTTCAAGAAAGTTATTAACCACTGGACAATATACAACTATTCTTTATAGGACAATAACAACTTATCCGCTCAATACATTCTATATATCCGGTCACAGCTTGTATGTAAATCGTACAAAGTTTTTAACTGTTGGTCAAACAACTGCCTTTTATCCACTGGTCACAACTATTTAAATCCGCTGGTTAAACCGCTCACTTGATGTCCGAATACGGTCAATCCTCGCTCAAGGGGTGTTCGAATTCTCTTAAATCGCTTAAATACTTAGTCTAGATGATCTTATCCGGTCAAATACTTGCTGCCTCAAATCTTGAACATCCACCAAGTATAGATCGCTCAATTTACTTCCTGCAGATTCTAAACCGGTTTACTAACAAGATTCAATTGTAAAAGACAATCAAATAAGATCAAAGACAGCCCTCAAACACAAACATTACAAAAACTCAGAAAAAATTTGGATCAAAATCTAACTTTTTTTGAAGAATTTAGCAAGAACACGAAGAACATCAAAAATTTAAAATTCTTCAGATCTTTAAAGATTGATGATCAAAAAGCAAAAACAGATGAACAATGAATTACAAAAAAAAAATGAACACAACAGACATGATTTTAACACCTAAACATCTACAAATGAGAAAAAATTTTAAAAAATTTAAGATCTAGGATGAACAATCAAGAACACAATGAATCTTAAAAAAAATCTCCAGAAAATTTGTGTAGATCATGATTATTTCTTCAATCATTCTTCCTGCAAACATGCTCTGATAACAATTGAAATTCCCAATCTCATACAAACATGATTATGATCTTCAAGAATTAAGATGAAGAGAGAGTAGATCACCAAATCTCTTGAACAATTGAGAGAAAAAAATTACAAAGCTAATTTCATATTACAATTGCTAATGACTTGCTAATGATAATTACAAAGGAAACTCTTATTTATACTAAGAAAACAATAAACCTACACTATTACAAAACATGTGAAATATGGAGAACTTGAATACAATAATAATGCTCATACTCGAACCCAACACTATCATAGATCCGATTTTACGGTAATAGCAAAAAAACATAAACTAATCACCATCTAACATCAATATCATGTTATACAACCATCTTATAACATGAAAATACCAAAAATCCCAACCACATGAAACCCTAGACTTCTCAAATCCTTAACAAAACATCAAACAAATCATGAAATGAGTTCAAGATAGTGTTGTACATTTGCTTAATCTTTCAATTTCACCAAAAATCTTGTTAAATCTCCTTGATTTTGAGCTTTGAAGAGTATACCTATGTGAAAATTGCACCTTCTAGTGTGTGTGAAAGTTCTGGAGGTGTAAATACCATTAAAGAGTGCAAATTTCCTGTCAACCTAGTTTGACACTGTTGGCAGATTTAGTCCCTCATGCGTATCTTGGTCGTTTCAACTCCGTTTCGCACGAAACTTTTCAGATCTCTTAATTAATTTATAAGAAGCTTAAGTATAAAATTTCAGCCTCTAATTCGATCTAGAGGTCCATATTCTAATTTAACTTTGATATTTTTCACTTATTTACTACAACAACATGAGTTCCTCTATATGGCCTTATAGTGCACACTTAGACACATTTTTATGCATTTTTATCATTTTCACTTTTCAACTAACATAAGTAAGCACAAACCCATAATATACTTTATTGACTTAGTTAAACATGTTTAGCAACATAAATGGAAGAAGTAAGTTGGATGTTACATTCTCGTGGCAATTTTGACATTATGAATATTCAGATTGTAAATCTAATCCAAGGGTTGAGAATTGGTCTTACGGGTCTCAGGAAAAACCATTGGTCTCACGTGATCCCAAGTCTATATACATATGTACATGTACATATGTGTACATATACAGGTGTACAATACACACACACACACACACACACACACACACACACACACACATATATATATATATATATATATATATATATATAGGGGAGCGATCAAATGCAAACCACT
>NC_037538.1:21726958-21766550 GCF_001531365.2 Cynara cardunculus var. scolymus
TATATATATATATATATATATATATATATATATATATATATCTCCCCACCATGTGCTTGCAGACCAATCCATGTGTGTCGATATATAAACACCAAATGAGTGCATGGGCATGTGCATATGCTTACATTTTTCACAACCCATACAATCAGTTGGTTCATTTAGGGAACACGTTATATAGGATGAGACCAGATAAAAAGATAGTCTCGTATTTGATATCACATGGAACAGGAACGAGATTGACAAATTAGGACAAAGATAAAGGTTTTCTTTTACCTCGGACAAAATTACTATATTAGGGGTCGTTTACCAAACATTTACCGGTAAAATTTAACACTAATATTTACTTACTAGGTAAGATTTTAGTCCATCAAAACGACATCGTATGCAACAAATTACCCGGTAAGCGCTTACCATGGTAAGAGTCGTCGCCCTCACTTACCGGGTAAGACTCTTGGTCCTTGTCTCGCTCTTACCGGGTAAGATTCTTGGTCCTTGCCATATTCATCCGGTGAGGTAATCTTACTTGGTAAGCGTTTACCCTGGTAAGCGTTTGGTAAACGTCCCTTGCCATCCTAATATAACAAAATTTAAAACCAAAATCAGGTTCTTCATTCCAAATCCCAATCAAACCTCTTCAACCTTGTGCAAGTTTCTTTCAACTGACCCACAACATCCTGCTCTAAAAACACTTATGTGAAAAGCGAATTCAGTACACAATGACCCCACTGCCCTCGTTCGTATTGATCAAATATCCAAATACCATCATAAAAATTAACAGTACATTGAATTAAACCAAATATTCATTTCCCTGCAAGTTTAAGCATCATTTCTGCGCAAATTTCTGTAGTGTTCAATTAACAATTTTCCAAAACAAAAACAACAAATCAAACATAAAAAATACTCCCAATTCAATAACTTTCTTCATAATCAAATTTTGTCAACACTGCATCTTCTATACCCACCCCCGACCCAACCCAACCTACCTGCTGTGCTGAGTAATTTTATATACAAAAAAATATATATATATGAGTCATCTTCAAATCATGGTTTAGGGTTTACCAAGTGCAGCTGCAGCAGATTCTACATGTGTAAGCAGATAATCGTAAATCTTCTTCCTTATCCTTTCAATAGTTTCTGGGGATATATGACAAGAAGTTTCTTCTTCATCCTTGCCACATCCGATTGCATCTAACCAGTCGTTTACGCTCTTTAGCTGACTCAGCATGCCTGCAATCTGACCGTTGTCTGATAGAGTGTTAGAGGTGTCCACGTCAGCATCCAAGAATCTTTCAACGAACCCCAAGAACCAATCCTGAGACTCCATTTTCAGCTTTTGCGCCAAGTCGACTGCCTCATCAAAACCACCACCTCTTTCCCATTCTGGTGGAGGTTGGATTCTTGGCTTTTGCTGAACAACCAATCCAGCCGTTTGTCTTCGTGGAGTTGATGAGTTGACTATCTTAGACTGCCGGGGTTTGACTTGGGTTTTGGGTGATGCAGAATTGGTGGTGGACCCCTCAAGTACTAGGACAGGCCGAAGAGTCTTGGGGGATGGATCCGTTGTTGAAGATGGTGAAATCAAAGAGGTTAACTTGGCTTGTTTGCTATAGACCGAGAAGGATGATAAGTTGGTAGCCATGGCAGCATGGACCCAAGAAGTTGCTTGTTTATGCCTTTCTGAAGAAACTTTCAATTGTTCTTCTGATGGGTTGTCTTCATGATCTGATGATAGAGTTGTCGTTTTGGATAAAGATTCAGAAATCCGATGAGCGTTATTCAAACTAGCATGCAATGCCAAGAATTGCTCCACAGCAGGCTGCGGGTTATCTTCTTTTGCGGAAGAGCGCAGCTCAGAATACGTGCTGCCAAAATAAATAACGACATTTAGAATTATGATGCGGGTCATTACAACAAAATCGGCTTTACAGGAAGCCAAATATGTCTAAATGTCCTAATGAAGTGGTTTATAGGACTTAAGTTTATGGGGCTAATCAATTGTGCATCTTATGTAAATAGGATATTTTTGGACGTACTAACAAATTGTTTAGGACAATGTTGAAAAAAAAGCATCCTATTAATATTTTTATTAAAACATTATTTGAAAAAATGTCTTATAAAAACAAGTGTCCTATAAAAATAGAAATGGGTGATTCAAGCATAATGTGGCCACTTTCTCTGTATCATAGCTAAATTTTCGAATAAGGAACGACTACAAGCAATGTGGACATCAAAATCTATGACCATTATGATTTAGATCTGAGAAGTATTCTTTAGACCGATATGATTCAGAAGCACAAGTTGGGTCTTCACGAAAATAGCCACTCTACTCTTTGGGATAGAGATCAGACATTCCACCCCCAAATCCCACCTTTGGGTGGGACATACTAAGCTTGTTTGGTTTGGTTTAAGTACTCTCTAGACGAAGTTTGAAGGGGAAGGATGCTTTTGACCAAATATGACAAGGAACGATTTCTTTTGGCATATATAAGACAAGGGTTCGGTTCCAGTGAGGAGAGTTAAGGTGAGAAGCATATGAAGAGATTTCCACCCTTGGATGCACATTAGGACGAGATGCACCGGGTGCACCAGATCAATCCCCGTATCAAGCATGATTCATGGGTGTGTTTGAGATTAAAGGTGATCAAGGGTCCAGATCCCTTCTTATGCTTCTCACTTTTAACTCTACTTCTCACACGATCCTTCGCCTAGACAAATTAGCCACAAATAAATGAAATGGACAAAATCTTCAAAAAGTAAACCAAACTTTTACAGACTTTAATCCATGGCCGCTCATATAAGAGGCATACAACCTCTAGTGGGAGCCTTGGAGCAAAAGGGAAGGTTAATCCTTTGGGACCAAAAGGTTATGGGTTTGAGTCATGAAAGCTCGCAAAGGTGCACTACCCTTGCCATTTTCAAATACATGGTGTGAGGAGAATATAATTATAGTGGAACAATTAAGTCTACCGCTCGCTCCAAACACACAAACAGACACTTCCCTTTTTAGGAAAGTTGGTTGCTGAAATTACGTTTTTTCCTATTAGCATTAGTACAAACAATTAAGTTTGCGTTTCTTTCTAGTTTTCAGTTGTAATAAAAAATGGTATTTAGATATTTGGCAACTAAGCTATTAAAACTCTTTACTAATTGTGGCAAGCAACACTATAATTTTCATGGGAGGGAAGACTACCACCATATTTATGTGTGGTCACCTTAAATCTAAAAAATGCACATTATTAACATACCAAATATTGATTCTAATTTTTTTAATAATCATGATGATAACCGACACTTTTAGCGCACCTTGTCCACACAAAGCACCCATTCAGATGGGTTAGGCAAACCTTGGACCTTCGGGCAACATTACCTTTAAGGAGTTGATAATATCTAATATGATTCGAACCTGAACCTGACGTCTCAAGTCTCTATAAACTCCAACGAGGCCAACCAATTAAGTTTGCCAAATACTGATTCCATTCCTAAAACTTATGGATGAATAATATCTTTTCTTATACTCTAATCTTAACAACTGTATGGCCCAACAAATGTAACTACAATTGATAAATTTACAGTTTACTGTCACAAACTAATCATATAAGCTTACGAACACTAAGAATTCTTAGGTTGCAGCAGTATATTTGAGGAATATACATGTGAGAGGCTGGATGGTTTAGCAACAGAGCACTAAAAACCTTATATTTCTATAGTACCTTATACATTGAAGTAAGCTTTCTGCAGCTGATGCCTCTTGCATCGCCTCTATGGCAGCAATTTGGGCAGCATCTCTATGCTTCAGGACTTCCTACAAAACATAGCACGACAACCATAAGAAGACATGGAATAAGTTAGTTATTGTTTTGGATAATTATGGGTGTCCATGCCAGTTTGCACACACCTCCACTAATCCCACAAGGCCCTGAAATTAACAGCCAGACAAACGTCCAGTGGCCCTGATGGACGTGAACCGATGACCAATGGGAACAAAGTCAAAGTCTTACCAGTTGAGCTATCAATACAAGTTTTCAAAAAAGTTCAAAATAGAAAATGGAACTTAAAATACCCTTGAGAAACAAATTAAGGGAAAAATGTACCTTTCCAAGCTTTGCAAGAGAAGACGGGAGTGAAGACCAAGAAGCGCCTCCATCTGTCAATCGCCTGTTACTAAGAGAGACCTTGACAAAGTTTCCTGGTAGACCATTTGTCAATGCCTCTGCCGATGACTTCCTGCCGGATGATTGTTTTTGCTTATTTGAATGCTCGTGATCAACTAAATCTCCAACTGCCGTAGCTCTCTTTGCAGGTGTCCGAACCTTGCTTTCCTCTTTAGATGACTTCACATTCGATTGTACTCTATTATCCTCATCTCTAGATGGCATCCTTTCACTTGTAGATTTTCTTGGAACCTGTGTTGAAGGATCATTTGCATCAAAGGGGTCAGGAATGAAAACAAATATTCCCTCCAACCTAAGAGAATAGCTAAACTTTCTTTTCTGGGATGTCTCATAAAAATTGTGACATTTCCTTCA
This sequence comes from Cynara cardunculus var. scolymus, assembly GCF_001531365.2. NCBI lineage: Eukaryota > Viridiplantae > Streptophyta > Magnoliopsida > Asterales > Asteraceae > Cynara > Cynara cardunculus. Next base: position 21,731,485 of record NC_037538.1, read on the forward strand.
TCAAAATGTTTTCATATCTAAATAATGGGATCCACCAGATTTCTCTCTATTTTGTGTAAACTATTTCCTTAGAGATAAAGAGTCGGAAAAGTCAGAATGATCAAGGCAAATTGATAATTCAAACCCCTCATACCTAAATTATGCCCCTTTTTCCCTCTGTGATGCCATTTAAGAATACCACACGCCAGCACAGGCTATTCAAAAGAATATAAAAATACTAATTAAAGAAGCTAAGAAATTACATACTTTTCGAATGATCCTCATTTAAACACAATTGTGAGTCACAAGTCCCTAATCAATTGGAAAACAGAAGAAAAAGATGTCCCCGTAACTCCTTGAAATATGTTTAGAGACATTATCATGGTGAAAGTTAAATAAGCAATTAAAGATAGTAAACATGGAACAACTTTAATCATCTAATTTCCTCAATCATAGGCAAAGAGAATATGAAAAAATCAATGGAACCAATCTTAGTTGTATTCAAATAGAAATGCCGAACAGATTGGAGTGAATGAATAACTCACAGATGTACTCCGGGCATCAGGCTTTGAATCATTCTTGGTGACTTTCAATCTTGGAGTCTTGATATCCATATTACCTTCCCAGCTCTTCCTTAGAGCCTTGGGCCCCAACTCGATACCCTGAACAAAATTCTTTATTGAGCTTCCGATCCCAGACTTCTTCGCACTCGGACTTGCGCCACGAACTGGAGTTGCTTTTTCCCCCAAATTCAGTTTACCAATTTCCTTATCCAATCCTTTGATCTTTGACTGATGCTTAATCCCACTGGAAAACTTCTCAAAAGAAGTAGGCAGCGAGTAACAACTCGTGGGAGACGAAGGAATTGACCTCGAATTGGATGGTTTGACTTTTAACAAAGATTGCCTTGATTCTGTTGTATTCAATACCAATTTTGCCAATTGAGATTTAGATCTTCCCAAGGTTCCTGCAGGTTTCTTACTATCCACTAGCTCTTCTTTAAGTCTACTATTTGATCTTAGTGTGGAACTAGTATCCTTTTTGGAGGGTAATTTAGAACCAGATGATGAATTTGTGGAACTGCCATTGTTATTGAGGAACCCTAAATTATGGGTTGCAACTATATCTTCAGGGGTTCCAACACATGGATGTCGGCCAGGAACAGGACGAACCCCATGCAAGATTGGGACTGGAGTGGCTGATTCAAGCCTCTCAACATGTATATACTGACCCAATTGGATCTTATCACTTAGAATCAGATCAATATCTTCATCAGGTAAAGATACATATGTGGCATGAGATGAATCTGATACCTTGAGATAAAACCCTTGATTTTGAAAGAGCTCACCACCAGTTAAAGCAGGAACAATGCTCACAACTTGCAACAAAGATGATCTGTGTTCTCCAGCAACCTTCACATCCGTGTTCATATGCTGAAGCAACTTCAATAACACTCCAGGGACCAAGGTAGCCATTTTTTGTTGATGAGTTCAATTCACATCACATCACATCAAATCGCTGTTGAAGAAAAGAAAATTTAAACGAAATCCCAGATCCCTGATTTCTTATACGAATACGAGAAATCTTAAAATCGGTCCCCGATACCTGAATGTAGAGCAAATATTTAATGGGAATGCAAGATACTGAAAGTGACAATGGCTGGAAAAAGAAGTCAAAGCTTTTTGGGAGTAATAATGGATGTTAGTAAATACGACAACAACTGAAAACTAGAAAGAAAAGCAAACTGTTTCATCCATGGACAAGACCCAGAAGGGAAAAGCTATTAATGATTTACAAATTACAGGTAATACAGCAAAATTATTTAAAGAATGTGTTGAGGAATCGAAGGAGATGAACACATGATCAGTAATAATTGAATAAAACAGCTCAAAAGTAGACGGCAGATGGTGGTGATCCCAGAAGGGTAAAAAGGGGGAAAATCACCGACTAACTTCAGAAAGGGAAAAAAGAAAGAAAGAGTAGTTGAGACTTGAGAGTTGGAAGGATGGGTAATGGGTTGAGAGTTGAGACGCACGTTTCCTGCTACACAAATCTGAAATTGTAGGGTTGGAACCTTGAAATCGGGCCCATTGACAGAAACAGATGGGTTATGGTGATTCTTGAAACATAAGCGTTCAATTTTTGGATGTGGTGAGTTAGTCTAACATATTTTTTTCATTTCCATGGTTTAGTTTTTAAATTATTATTTTTAAATGAAAAAATCATTATACTTTCTTATTTTAAATGATTAGTCGTGTATTCGCATAATGTGATGGTAGCCGTGAATTTTAACGATTTTGAAGTTTCACTGATTTTATTAAAGAATATTTAACGATAATATAAGTTACACTTGATCTTTACATATTAATACAATTTGAATGAATAAAAGTTATGGTTCCAATTACAGTTTATCGACGAAAAAAATTGTATGACAGTTTACAATCCAATATACTTAAACGACTCTACAAATGTCTTCGATTTACACTAAGAGCAAAGAATCAAGATATCGAGAGTGAGACCGAGAGTTCTAGAGCAATTGAACGGGAGATGAATGAGAGAACTTTTAATAATTCATGGTGAATATCAGTTTGAATCTCACCTTGGGGGATGGAGAGAAGACATAGAGGTATGAGAGGGTGAAGACATGAGTGAAATGCATCAAAAGTATCTGTGAACATGAAAAGAAAATGTAATAATGTGCACTATATGTTATTTTAATTGTAGATTAAAAGATTTTAAGACTAAATGCATAAAGTAGCAGTACTTAATGCATTATGAGTTGTTTTTAAGACTTTTAAGACTTTGTGCATAAATTTATAGTATTTTGTGCATTAAAAATTGTTTTTAAGACTTTTGATAAATCTGGTTTATAAGGTAGTATAGATTAAGTCCCTAAACTATTTTTTAAAGGAAAAATCACCAAAATATACCTAATGTATTAACAAAAGTGAGGAAGCTATAGGTATACCACTAGCATCGGGATGGACAAAAAAGAGACAAAAATGAAACATTATTGACTTTATATGTTCTCAGCTTTAAATCGTGATGTACACCGCAACATCGTACGGGTAACTTATGGCAACCTTTGTTTAAATTATTTTATCTATAAAAATAAGAAATTTAAAAGAGCTATGGAGTTTACTTTGGAGCCGTTCACTAAACACTTATTTGGTAAGTGTTTACCGGATAAATTTCCTTATCGGATGAACGTGAGAAGGGCCAAAAATCTTACCGGGTAAGAGTAATGAAAAGGATAGAGAGTCTTACCCGGTAAGTAAGGATGGCGACTCTTACCCAGGTAAGCACTTACCCAGTAACTTGTTGCATTCGATATGTTTTGATGTATTAAAATCTTATGTATAAAAATAAATTATAATGTTGAATCCCATCGGTAAACACTTATCGGGTAAGCATTTGGGTAAACGACCCCTTAGGCTACTAACATGGGCTATTAATTTGTGCTAGAGATATCACATTAATTTAAGCATTTTTTGTAGTTAAGGACTCGAGTACATTTTAAAATACCCCTTTATGGTATTAGAGTTGTAAAATTACTCATTCGTTTTAGTGTTTAAAAGAGCATCAAGTTCCATAGAAGTTTATTTATTAAGAAGTTAAGTTTTTGTACCTAAATTAAAAGACTCGTAGAGAGCGTCTCAAGGTTGAGTAGACTCAAAAGTGGCCAATCGAGTAAAAAGGTCGTGTTAGAAGAGTCGCTTTGACTCAAAGTAGTTCGATGGCAAAATCCTTAGTAGGCTTTATGATTGTGTAGGTGTGAATTAGAAGAAGTAAAGAGAGCCAACACAAACGCAGGTGAGTTCATAGTAGATTATATATTGCAAAGTTTATTGTTCAAAAGTAGGTTTTATTGTTTTTTATAAGATGCTTTTTGAAAGATTTATTCAAAGTGTTACATTAAATATTATTATGTAAGATATGACGAAAAGTATGACTTCTTTGGTATTATGAATAATGGGTCGGTTTTCGATGAAAAAAGACATGTTATTACCGGTAAAATTATACCGGTATAGTAAATGCCAGATGCATTGGAAAGATAACATCCATATAAAAGGCATACTTGGTGCAAGGTTGATAGCATAGTGATGAAATATTCACATGCACGACAGGAAAATCTGATTTATAATATTTTTAAAGTTGCAAGTTTGAAGCTATATCTTGTAATTGTCACTATGATTAAGCATGTTTTCTTATATGGATTATTTATGTTGAGCATGTAAAGAAAAACCGTGAACTCACTAGGCGAAAAAGATGACTTTATAGTATGCATCTCTCAGGGGTGTTTTAGCGATAGCTTAATAGGCAAGGAGAAAGTCTAGGAAGATCCGTGGCGGCTCCATAATTGTAAGATCTTAAGTTTGCAATTTAATACTTTTGTGTTTATGGTGGTTTAAAACTTTATCTTAAGCTTCCGCTGTTGAATTGTTTGATTGAATTTAAAGACCTCTGAACGTTTTTGTCATTATTGTTAGTAGTTAGAATCTGAGATTTTGGGGTGTGACAAGTTGGTAACAGAGCCAAAGGTTTAAGGGAATTAGGTTAAAATAAGTAGTCTAGGCTTAAACCGTGTAGATTTTTGGGAGACTTGTAAAATATGGGGAAGTAGACTATATATGCGCTTAATAAGATATCAATATTGATGATTATCTTGTAAGTAACGTAGCATCTTCGCCTCTTGTAGGAAAATGATACTTGTTATCAATATACGTAGGAGTTGCTTGCATAGGCATGGGAAAAAGGGTCGGTGTGGTCCTAGGACCAAGGAGAACTCTGTCCAAAAGTAAGCGTCTAATGCCACGTTCCAGTGATTGAAGGTGTTGAAGTGCTAGTACTCATAACGAGACAAACCCTAGGCGTGACCGAAGCCCAAGCACGAGCATAGTTCCAGTAAACAGACTGAGTGATGAAGAGACCAAGCCTACAGAAGACAAGGATCCTAGTTAGAACCCAGTTCCAACAGGAGCCGAAAGTCGTGGGGTCAGAGCCTTCAGTAGCTACATCCAGCCTCACTAGCTCCTAGTACCGACATAGGAAATCAGGCTCTTCATGAAAAGGATCAAGATATTAAAAGGTCACGTTGTCGAGGTCATTAAAGGTTCTGAGCAAACAGAGAGAACCCAACATCTGGCGACAAGATCATGGAAGAGCAAGATAGCAGATAGGTGGATTTTACATCAAGGTGTACCCCAAAAGTACTATGGGTTGGTTGCTGAGTTTTTGAAAGAGTGGTAAGACTCAACCATTTAAAGAATGGTTGAGTGTCCGACACTTCCATCGAAGGAGCCGTAGTAGATAAGGTTGTAAACGAACCGAACGTTCAGCGAACTGTTCGTGAACCGTTCGGCGGGAAGTTCGTTTATGTTCCTTCATTTAATAAATGAACGAACATGAACAATTTTTTTGTTCGTTTAGTTAAACGAATGAACATGAACAAGTGTCTCGTTCGTTCATCTATGTTCGTGAACGTTCGTTCGTTTACGTTCGTTTGTTTATGTATTAAATTTAATATACAATCTTTTATTTATTTACTTTGAATTCAAATAATATTTATTTATGTTCGTTTAATATTAAATTTAATGTATAATCTTTTATTTATTTACTTTGAANATAATATTTATTTATGTTCGTTTAATATTAAATTTAATGTATAATCTTTTATTTATTTACTTTGAATTCAAATAATATTTATTTATGTTCGTTTAGTCCGTTCGTTTATGTTTGTTTAACCCGTTCGTTTATGTTCGTTCGTTTACGTTCATTTACGTTTGTTTAGCAAGTTAACGAACGAACATAAACGAACACGAACACACTATATTTCTAAACGAACGAACACGAACACAAAGATTTTCGTTCATTTACCATTCATGTTTGTTCGTTTGTTTCAGTTAAATTAAACGAACGAACATGAACAAGCCTCTGTTCGTGTTCATTCGGTTCGTTTGCAGCCCTAGTAGTAGATAGAGAGTAGTTTTTAGTTAATTATTAGTTTTGATGGATTCTTTTAGTTGTTTCAGTTTTTCGGTATTATTATAGGATTAGTTGGATGATTGACTTTAGATGATTTAATAGAAGTTTGCGATCTATTTTTTTTTTTGCATGATTGGTTGCTGGCGTGATATTTCTATAAGTTGTAGCAAATAATTGTTTGGTATGATAGAAATGATTAGTTTACATTCTTGGAAGTTATAAAGTATGACATGTAATTATTGCAGTAGAATGTCAAGATGCACTCAGGTGATGGCCTCTGAAGAAGTGGAACCAAACCCTAATGATCAACTACACCGCCTGGTACAACTAAATGCAACAACTAATCGAGATTGTGTTAGGGGTCGAGGTAGGAGGCAGAGAGTTGAAGCGCCCATCCCATCAGTGCAAGGAATCTCAACAATGGGGTGAGGAAGGGGAAGAGGCCAAGGCCAAGGCCAAAATGCAGAGCCCATTATAAGGGCATAATTAGTTGAAGAGATAGCAAGGGGCCTTTAGGCTGCTTTACCCTGAATCTTGGCTCAAGTACAGGTAATGGGAGTAGGAAAAATAGGGAACCAAAACCCCAATGAAGAAACTGGAGAAAATGTTGGCAATCTAAGAGGAATCAGATGTAGCTATAAAACTTCCACGACATGCAAGCCTCCTGAATTCCAAGGGCACAATGATCCAATAGCTTCTATGAGATGAATAAAAGAGATGGAAGTAACCTTTGTTGGTCCCAGCCGGGTCTACAAGAGTTTTAGACGAACAGTTTGTAAAAGGAGGGGATGAATACAAACACAGAAAACTTTCGTATTTAAAAATATATATTGATAGAGAAAGATCAATACAGATTTTTTGCAAATTGTTTGCGAAAATAGAAAAGGTAAAGATAACCTATCTAAAACAATCTAAGTTTACAAACAAATATACTTAGCAAAATAGAAAAGATTTGCCGAAAAGATAAAGATAGAAGGACGTTCTTCTTGGGTAAGACCTTTAGAATTCTTTAGAGGATTCTAACTTGCTTGAAGATAAGTGTATGTGTTCTTTAAATAGAAGTGTAATCTCTATGTATGTGTGCTTTACATGGAGAGAGCACTCAGCTATTTATACCTATTGCATTAAATGCAAATCAGAAGGGTTGGAACACACATCAAGCTTTAGGAGGAAAGCTTGTCTTTTGCTATAGTGAATAGTACAATTGTCTATTCATGAGCAGACATCCTTTCGTGGAGTTGGTGGGCACTAGAGTCGACTAGTCGAATCCGTGTTGTACTGTACTATACAAAGGGTATGGGTTTGTTCTTTGTGTATGGAAGGACAAGACAAAAAAAATCTTGCATAACAAGCTTCATTTGATCACTGAATGCTGGAATAACAACCTTCGACACTATAAGTGTACGAAGGCAGACAAGGTTGTCTTTGCAACAATGATGTTGAAATATGAAACCCTCTTCTGGTGGGAGTTGGAAACAAATTTGAGAGGTCCAGGTACTGCTGTGAATACGTCTTGAGAGGATTTCAAACATCTCTTCATAGAAAAGTTTTGCCTAAAAAAATGAAGTCAAGCAATCGGAAGAAGAATTTTTGGCGGTTAGAACAAGGCAGGATGACAGTGCATGAATATACAACAACGTTCATCCAAAAGGCTATATTTGCGAAACACCAGGTATCCATTGAAGAAAGAAGGATTGAACGGTAAGTTTTGTAACACCCCAAACTCCCACATTTGCATATAACATGAATTTCATATAAAAGAAATATATTTTACACCATAAGGTCCCTCTAGTACAAGGATTCTATATACAAAATTTACAACTGAAAAATTCCAAAAGAATATCCATGTACTATAACATGTATGTCAATATGTATCTTCAAAATTTAACAGTCAACAGGTTGATCTTCAAAAGGCAGATAAACACATAAGAAAAATAATCATATTTTCCCCTTCCCCTTAATATCCCGAGACCTCGATGCTTCTGCAATTCATATTTTAAAAATACAAAATGACGGTTAGACCGGAAGGTCTAGTGAGAAAATCTCTTCTTTGCAATTACAGGGTGAAGAGCACCAAATCCTGTTTAAAACATCTTTTGCAAGTAAATAAATAATTTCCAGCAAAAGTATGCCAATCTGCTTACTCAAACTATAAAACAAACAGATACTCATAACACAAATATACACTTCCTGAAATATGTGTTTCTTACAAAACGTAAAGTCATAAAACTCTTCTGGTTCAACGGGCCAGAGATCATCAAACTCAACAGGCCAGAACTTCTCTGTACTCATTCCAATATTATAAGACTAACTCAATCAGAGATCCTCTGGACAACCAGAGTCTCTGATCCAAAAAGACTAACATTTGTTTTTTAACCAAAAAAAGAATAAAACTATAACCAGAGGTCTTCTGATTCTTTACTTTGTTTACGAAATATTTAAATACAATTTGATATATAAAAGATATAGTTTAAAAAGATAGAGCTCAGCTACAGAGCTCGGATATATAACTCAAACGCATAATACGGACATACCATTTCCATAATATAGAGCCTCTAGATCATAATATCCCAAAATACTTAAGAAGAATTTCCACACGACCAGAGGTTCTCTGGTCCATCACAAAGACCAACCAGAGCCCCTCTGTATCTTCTAAAACTTATATAAAAACCATTTGAAATCATAGGCAATTAATGCCTCTGGCTATAAATCGTTTTCCCCTTCTCAATAACATCAGTGTTATTATTTCCGTAAGACCAATGCCTCTAAATCATCAAGTCAATGAGAAATGATGATTTAGAATTATCGCATCTCATGGTGATAATAACAAAAAGTTATAATGTTAATCACACCTGCAAATGCCACCCTTATATCCATATGTACACCTCTCCTTGATATGCCACCCTTATTCTATCTTTAAGATAGGGTTTCTTCCCAGAACAGACTTATGTCACCACGTCTGGAAGTACCTAGTTCCATACCAGAACAAACTTATGTCACCAGTCTGGGGGAACTATTTCTCAAAAACAAAGTTTCTTACTAGAACAAACTTATGTTACTACATCTGGGAGAAACATTTCTCAAACCAGAGTTTCGTACCAGAACAGACTTATGTCACCACGTCTGGAAGAAACATTTATGAAAACAAAGTTTCGTACCAGAACAGACTTATGTCACACACGTCCTGGAGAAATATTTCTTAAAATCAGTATTTCTTTCAAAACAGACTTATGTCACACACGTCTTGAAAGAAAATATCAGTGTCTTTTCCAGTTCACAATTCTTATTTAAAAGGCACACAAATTCCCTTTCATATTATAAAATAGTTTAAAGCTGATTAAATAATACGTATGCAATATCATCATTAGATACTACAAGTTTTGGGCCAATTCCTCTTCATTGATCACATCTTATCCGTACAACACTTGTCCGAGCAAGCTTATCCGGACAACACATATCCGGACAACCTTAGCCGGAGATTCAAGTCCGGACAACCCATAAAAAGAATCAAAAAAGAACATTGATCACACCCTCATCGGAGACCAAGTGTCTGGGCACACCTTCATCCGACAACATAGTGCACGGTTAAAGTTCTCATTGGATAACACCTAAGAGTTAAAACATAAAATCCAACTATTCTGGGTGATGAACATCTATTCGGACAACACATTGTCCAGTAAAGGGTCCTTATTGGACAAGGCTATGTCCGTTAAGAGACCTCATCGATCAATACTATAAAGTCTCTGAATTCTTCACCGACCAAAGCTTAACCGGTGAGGAGCCCTCATCGGACAATGTTGGGTTCAAGTATGTGCGTTAAAGATTGTATTCAAGTTCTCCATTTTATATGCTTTGTAATAGATAGGTTCAATGTTTTCCTTAGTATAAATAGTCATTAGCCTTGTAATTGTCATTAACAATTCTGTAATCATTTTGATTAGTGCTGTAAATTCTCTCAAGAAATACAAAGAAGGATTTGGTGATCATTTCTCTCTAATCTTCATCTTGTTCTTAATTCTTGAAGATCATAATCAGATTTGTATGATTTTGGGCTTTTCATTTGGTATCAGAGCAAGCTGCAGCAATTTGTTTAGAGGATTAAACAATTTTATCAAGAATTTTGCACAAAATTTAGAGGATTAATCGATCTGTGTTCTTGCTGTTCTTCATCTGTTCATCGAGTTCTTCGGTCCAAAATTGAATGTTTGGCTTAAATTGCTTGGATTTTGACTGTTAATTGATAAAATCTACATCATTGAATTTGCAATTTCATTTAGAACAACTTTGATTCACATTGATTTTGATTTTAAACAAGTTTTAAACCTGTTTTGATCGAATTTTGATTACGAAATCTGCTGGTGTTCTTCAAAAATTCATATTTTTTCAAGTTTTGATCCATTTTTTTTGGTGAAAAAGTGTTAAAATTGTGTTTTTGCTTGAATACTAGTCTGGATAACTCTTAATCGATTTAAGTGTAAATCGCCTATAGCTTGTTCGATTTAAGACTCGTGTTTTTTCTTGTGAATTGATTTTGTGCGGATTAGGTTAAACTGGGTAAGTCTTAATCGGATTAAAGGTAAATCGTTGGATTCTTGTTCGATTTAGTGAGCGATTTAGGTTAATCCGCTTGGTAAGTCATTTGTGTATTGTGCGATTTATTTTGTGAATTGTGTGATTTATTCGAAGTCCGGTTGTAACATGAGCGAGTTTGTGAGTGATTTAAGTGTAGTATTGAGCAATTTAATTGAACTTGTATGTGATTTGAGTGATCGAATTTTGTCTATTTGAACAGTTTATTGATCGTACTTTGACCTTGACTTCTTGGCGGATTATTGAACGGACTTTGACTTTTATCTGTGAGCGATTTATTTTGTTGACTTCAATTTTGAGCGGATTTGATCGTATTTTGACTAGTTGACTTAGTTGAATTGACTTGTTGACTTTTTACGTCCGTATTCAATTTTGTTAATTTGGCAAAAAAATTCTAAGTCTTTAAAACGTCCGATTTGAGATTTCTCATTCGTATTGAATTTTGTGCCTTGTCCGTATTGAGTTTTGAGTGTCCGTATTGAGATTTCTTAATTGCTTAATTTTTTTTGACTAAGTGTGAAATTCACCGGATTTCTCATCCGGATTTGTTGCTCATTGTGCGATTTAAAGTCCTTTGTTGTTCGGATATCTAATCTGGATAACTTGTTTTAGTTGGTAATTCAAGTCTATCTTGTTGTCCGAACTTCTAATCCGGATAAGCTTGTGTGCTTAAATTTTTCTAAGTCTTGAATGTGTGAAAATTCTTGTTTGAGATTTATTTGATATATTTTTTAATATTGATCCTTTAATACAAATTTTGAACTACAGTTGATCCTACGTCATACATAACTGATAAAATGAGTTCAAGAGAAGCAATGACTATTGGTACTGACACCAAGCCACCAGTGTTGTTTAGAGGGGACTATAACCAATGGAGGGATAGATTCCTCAATTTCATAGAGAGAATGAAAGAAGGTGATCTGATTATGGAGTCCTTGATGGAAGGTCCTGTTGTGTTCTATAGAGAGACACCTGCTGTTCCAGAAGAAGGCAGACCTGCTCAAAGAGTCATCAAGGAGAAATTCAGATACACTGCTCAAGAAAAGGAGAGAGCCCATGCTGATGTGCTTTGCAAGTCCTACATGATGCAAGCACTGACCAACGATATTTATACCAGTATTGACAGCCATAAATCATCTGGTCACAACATGTGGGTTCAAATTGAAAAGATGATGATGGGTTCCAAAGTGGGAACTTAGTTGAATATTACAAATTGTATATTTGCATATGAAGAATTTAAAGCTAAAGATGGTGAGAGCCTTGATGATGTCTATGATAGGCTTACCAGACTGCTAAATGAGCTGACCAAAAACGGAATCTCTAAAACTGTAATAGAGATAAATGTTAAAATTCTCAGCAATCTCTAAAATTGACATACATGAAGTTTATGAAACTCTAAAGCAGAACGAGGAAGAAGTTTTGGAGATCCGAGATTCCAAGAAGAAAGAGAAGGAAGTTGCTGATCCTTTAGCTTTCGTGTCTGAGAAGAAAGCAAAGAGCAGATCTGGGAAGCAAATAAAGGAAATAAGCCAATCAAGCAAATCTGCAGATGAAGAAAGTAACAGCTCGGATTCGGACTCTGAAATGTCTGAAATAAAACATGTCATGGTGATGCTAACTAAAACATTTCAAAAGAAGTTTCAGAAACGGCCGCACTCGAACAATCAAAGATTCTCGTTCGGCTCAAAATACGAATTTAAAGATAAATTCGGCGAGAAGAAGAAATATGAAGAAAAGAGATTCGAGAAGAAGTACGTGAAGAAGCCGGAAAAGAAGAAGAAATTTGTTAAAGGCGTAGCTGACGAGCACACAAAGTGCTACAACTGTGGCAAGCTAGGCCACTTTGCTGTAAACTGTAGAAAACCAGTAACTCGAAATACCAACTACTACAAAATAAATTTCTTCTCTCTAAACAACGAGATGCGGGGAAAGCACTCATGACAGAAGATGATCACTGGTTAAACCTAACCGATGAAGAGGAAGAAGCTGAAGCTATTGCACACGTTTGCTTGATGGCTAGATCTGAAAACTATTCTTCAAATGAAGGAAAAGAAGAGAGTGCAGAAATGGAAGAAGAGGTATTGGAGCAATCATGCATAAAACAGATGCAAAAGATGATGCTTAAACTCCAATCTTTCCAGCAAAAATTAAAAACAGAAAAAATGCGTTCAAATAATTTTGAAAAAGAATTACAAACGCAAAAAGAAAAATACATCAAATTATTTGATGAAAATGCTGGAAATTTGGACTGGGCTAAATCTTTGTTATCTGAATCCAAATCATTTAATGAAAAATCCAATATCTCAAAAACCGAATTATCTGATTCCAAGAAACGATATAAATCGTTAGAATTGGTAAATGAAGAACTAATGGTTAAAATAAGTAAGCTTGAACTTCAAATAATTCATTTAAATGAAAAACTGAAGTCTAAGGAATAAGTTTTATATAAAAGAGGGCAAACTGATCAAACCATTTTTCTAAACAAACCAACTGAAACAATATTTTTTAATCCTCGGGAAGGGTTGGGGTACGAAAATCCAAATTTTTTTAGGAAAATCTTTATATTATACCCCGACTCTATATAAATTTGAATATCTTGATTGCGGACCCGAGTTTTCAATAAAGTTTACAAAATCTTCTGATGAGGTGGAACAACGAGAAAATTTCAAAATCGTCAAAGAAAAGACAAAATGCAGGTTCCGTTTGACTATACAAACTTAAATGACAGCTATAAAAATCAAGACTGTACTTTCAACAGGTTATTTTCATAGTTATTCCAAAGCAGAACTTGAATCAAAATCTGTTGAACCAAAGTTTTATACTCATACCTTAATTTTAGAAAAACAAGTGGTTCAGCTGGAAAAGATTTTAAATGAATAACGACTTTCATTTAATCAACAAAAACAAGAATTTTTAAATAAAATTGAAGATTTACAAAATTCTAAAGCAAAAACGGAACATGTTGAGTCTGAGTATTTTTCGTGCGATAAATCTTTAAGTGAAGCTTCTGATTCAGAAGAAATAAATATTTTAAATGAAGAAATTAATTTTTCAAATATTTTGAATTCAGATGTTTGTTTAAATAATGATATTGATCAGTTTGATTTTACAAAGAAATTACCCAGTCATGAAGATTTTCTTGTTAAAAATAATATGATTGAGGATTCTGATTTAGCTTCAGATTTTGAAAAGAATTTTAATAAAAAACCTGTTTCCGAGGATTTGTATTATAAAAAGAATGAAACCAAAAAAAATTCGAGGAAACAGAAGAAGCTTACAAAGAAAATTAAACAAAAAGTTCATCATTCATTTAAATCTGATGATTTTATTTTTTCTGTTTCAGATAAAGCGTTGAAGTTTAAGAAGGTTTGGAGAGTAAAAGAAGAAGAAAAATCTTCAACTCGACAGAAGAATAATAATTTTACTAAGTCTGTATTAAATGATTCTATATGGAATAATTATGTAGAAAGATATTCAGTTGATGAATTGTTTGATATTAGAAATGGTAAAAATAATTGTTCTCCTTGTTGATTGAACGAATTACTTAAGTCTTTTACTTCTTTTAAGCCTTATCATTTCATGCATTCTGCTTTTTCTGCTTTATCTAAGAAATTTCATATTAAAGAACATTGGTTTGGTACTTACAGTATACCACCAACGAGAACTGTGCTTAAAGGACCAAAACTAAAATGGGTACCGAAACCCACTTGATTCAATTTTGCAGGTTAACCGTCATGTGTGGTTCTTAGACTCCGGATGTTCTAAGCACATGACTAGTAGAAAAGATTTATTATCTAACTATGTTGAATCTTTTGGAGGTACGGTAAGGTTTGAAAACGATCAATATGCGTCTATCCTTGGATACGGTGACGTAATTTCTGGGAATTTAATGATTAAGAAAGTGTCGTATGTCGAAGGACTTGGGCATAATCTATTTAGCATAGGTCAATTTTGTGATAAGAATTTAGAAGTATGTTTTAAAGCTAACCAGTGCAGCACCCGAACTACTGATGGTAAGGAGCTTCTTGCTGGAATTAGAAGATCAAATCTCAACACGATTGACCTATCCAATACACAAGTAGATACTGACGTCTGCTTGATATCCAAGGCATCCTTGAAGCAGAATCTGCTATGGCATCGGCGTCTTTCCCATTTGAATTTCAAATATCTGAACAAGTTGGTATGTGACAACTTGGCTAAAGGAATCCCAGACCTAAAGTTTCATAAAGACCATGTATGCGGTGCATGTGAGATGAGCAAACTGAAGAAAGCTTCACATAAGCTGAAGACAGAGTTCAACACCGACCGACCGTCCTCTATACTTACTCCATATGGATCTCTGCGGTCCTATGCGAGTCCAAAGCATTAATGGAAAGAAGTATGTGTTGGTCATAGTCGATGACTATTCCAGATATACCTAGGTTCATTTTCTGCGGTCAAAGGATGAAGCGGCTGAGACAATCTCATTCTTGAAGACAGTCCAAAACAATCTGCAACTACCAGTTCAGAAAATCAGAACTGATAACGGAACTGAATTCAAGAACAATACACTTGGCTCATTCCTCGAATCCATTGGTATTACACATACGTTTTCGGCAGCCCGGACACCGCAACAGAATGGTGTCGTTGAGCGAAAGAACAGAACATTGGTGGAAGCGGCGCGGACATTACTTACCTGCTCAAAACTTCCATTATTTTTATGGGCTGAAGCAGTGACGACTGCTTGTTTTTACCCAAAACCGATCCCTCGTTCACAAAAGGTTTGGTAAAACTCCGTATGAAACAATAATTAAAAGAATACCTAATATCAAATTCTTCCGAGTTTTTGGTTGCAGGTGCTTTATTTTAAATGACAAAGAGGACAGAAGGAAGTTCGCTGCTAAAGCTGATAAACCGGTCTTTGTTGGCTATTCTAAGACATCTGCTATGTATAGGTCTACAACAAGAGAACTAAAATCATCAATGAGATGAACGTCTCCTTTGATGAAGTCATTGATGTGGCTTCTGAACAATTCAGTTCAGGTGCCGGGCTGATAATTAATACTACGCGGAAAGCTGATCAGCCTGAATCGTCTAATTCTGATAAAGCTGATTTAGATTCATTATTTGAGAACTTTTATGAAGAATATTTTGAAAATAAATCTAATCAGTTTAATGATTTGTCCAGGAATATTCAGAGCGAACAACAGTTATCTGGTCCATCTTCCGATGTGCCAGTAACAGAAACAAAAGAAGAAACGGAAGTGGTTGATGAAGAAATAGATATGGAAAATCCTAATAATCCAGTTTAGCGTGAAGAGGGTGAAAATTCTGAAATGCAAGAGGTATCGGTCAAACAAGACGAAAATATCCTACCTCAACCAGATATTCAACCTATTCCAGTTCCAAATATTGAACCTTCACCTGAACCTGTTYTGATAAACTCCCCAAGTACTTACACTGATCAAAACTAAGATCAAAGCTCCTACATTCCCCTACCTCATAGCAAGAAGTGGACTAGAAATCACCCAATACATCAAGTTATTGGTGATCCATCAGCACCCATTCGTACACGGTCTGCGACAGCTAATGAGTGTTTATACTCCACGTTTTTTAGTAATATTGAACCGACTAAGGTATCCGAAGCCTTAGCTGATCCGGATTGGATAATCGCAATACAAGAGGAGTTGAACTAGTTTGAAGCACTCAAAGTCTGGAGATTGGTACCTCGTCCCAACAACAAGACGATTATCGGTACAAAATGGGTATTCAAAAATAAAAAGGACGAAAATGGTGTTGTGGTCAGAAATAAGGCCAGGCTCGTCGCTAAATGATACAATCAACAAGAAGGCGTTGACTATGACGAAACTTTTTCCCTGGTAGCAAGGATCGAAGCAATACGGATGTTTATGGCGTACGCGACACACAAGAACTTCACAGTGTACCAGATTGACGTCAAGACAACATTTCTGTATGGTATTCTCAAGGAAGAAGTCTATGTTGCACAACCGAAGGGTTTTGTGGACCATTCAAAGTCGGATCATGTTTACATCCTTGACCGAGCTCTTTATGGTCTTAAACAAGCTCCGAGAGCCTGGTATGACATATTATCATAATTTCTGGTAAAGTCAGGCTTCTCGAAAGGTAATATTGACACAACCCTTTTCATTAAAAAGAAAAAGTCTGATATTATTTTGATACAAATTTATGTAGACGACATAATATATGGATTTACAAACCCAAAATACTGCAAAAACTTTTCTGCCTTAATGGTTTCGCGTTTTAAAATGAGCATGATGGGTGAGATGAACTTCTTTTTAGGTCTTCAATTAAAACAATTATCTTCGAGTATCTTTATCTGTCAAACAAAATATATTTTTAGATATCCTGAAGAAATTTAATATGGAAAATTGTTCATCTATCAAAACACCTATGGCTCATGGAACGAAAATACATGTTGATCCGTCTGGAAAAGCCGTAGATCAAAAAATATATCGAGGCATGATAGGTTCTTTAATGTATTTGACGTCTTGTAGACCTGATATTATGTTTTCAACACATCTTTGTGCCAGATATTAGTCTAATCCAAAGGAGTCTCATTTAAGTGTCATTAAGCGTATTTTTCGTTATCTCAAAGGGACTGCTAATCTTGGATTCTGGTATCCCAAGGGTACTAGTTTTGAATTGACAGCTTACTCAGATGCAGACTATGCAGGCTGTATGTTGGACAGGAAAAGTACATCAGGACATCTACAGTTTTTGGGAGACAAGTTAGTCAGCTGGGCATCAAAGAAACAACACTGCGTATCCATATCTACTGCCGAAGCAGAATATGTAGCTGCTGCAAGCTGTTGTTCTCAAGTTTATATGGATGCAGACACAACTCAGAGACTAGGGGTTTATTTTAATAAAATTTCCATTTATTGTGATTCTAAAAGCGCAATAGCTATTTCTTGTAATCCTGTTCAACACACAAAAACCAAACATATAGATATCCGGTATCATTTYATTAAAGATCATGTAGAAAAAGGAACCATTGAACTGTATTTTGTAAATACATAATTTCAATTAGCTGACTTATTTACGAAAGCTTTAGATGAAAAACGCTCTAGCTTTCTTATATCTAAGTTAGGTATGCTAAATTTGAAAATTTGAATTTTTATTAAAAACAGTTCAATTTATTGAATTGTATTTAATTCAAATTCATTTGGTCAAATATCTGTAATTTTTTAATACAAATCAGTGTTTCAATTTTTCTATCTGATTTTAAATTTCTTGATCGTGGGAATCTATATTTGAGGGGGAGTGTAGATTTCTATCTGTATTTTGATTATCTGATCATATTTTGAGGGGGAGTGTTTTTATCTGTTTTGGACTAACAGTTTAAATTTTTCTTACATGTATTTTAAACATTATCTAATTTTTGAAAGATGTAGAGTTTAAAAATATAAGTGCTTGGCCGATTTAGACTAATCTGGACAACACTTGTCCGATTTAGTGCAAATCTGGACAACACTTGTTCGATTTAGACTAATCCGGACAAAAGGCTATATGATAAACTCTTATCCGGATAAGGTTAGATATGTGTTACAAGGGATTGAGCGGATTTCTAAGTCGCTTGGTTGACTTGACCGGATTCCTAAATCGCTTGTCTCTTTTGTGCTTTTCAAGTCCTTAAATCGTTTATTTGTTGAGCGATTTAATTCTTCACTTGAGCGATTTAGTTCATTCATTGTGCGATTTATCTCTAAATCGATTGACTCTTGAGCGGTTTATTCTTAAATCGGATGAGTCTTGACCGGTGTTCTTTTAAATCGCCTATGCCTTGAGCGATTTAATGTCCGGATTCTCACTTGGTTGATTTTTATTCTCTAAATCGGACATCTCTTGTCCGATTTATCCTAATCCGGATAAGTCTTGAGCGGTTTAGAATTTGAACGAGTTTTGACTTTGATTATAAATATTCGATTCATTTTTACTTCTCATTTTTTTACTTTCACTCTAAATTCACTGTTCATCATCGTCTCCGGTCGAACCTTTGCTGTTAAATCGCTCAAGATTCTTCTACTTCAATCTGTTTCTTCCCGATTATATTCATAAGGTTTACATTTGATTCATTTAATCTCGATTATCATTCCCTGACTTCATATTCTTGGACAATATCGACTGTTTGGACTGTTATAAATAACTATTGAATCTCACTTGAATTTGAATCTGAATCGTATAAATAAGGTTGGATTGTAAATCGATTTAAGCTAATAAGAATCAGATCCTATTAAATCGATTCTAATAAAAGAGTGTTAGATATTAATCGTTGATTTTTGACCGATTTAGGTTTAAGTTTTGTTTAGTTTTTTTGTTGATTCAAGTTAGGTTTTTTAAATTGTGTTTTGACCGGATTTCTCACCGGAGAAGGTGACCGGAGTTCACTCCAATCAACCTTAATCCGGTTGATACTTGTCCTGTTAATGTCTTTGACTTAGATTTTCTTGGGTTTCTTTTGTTGACCGGATTTCTAATCCGGTTGATATTTTGTTTGTTTTTCATTTTTTTTGTTTTTAGTTTTATTTCATTTCTTTTAAAAAAAAATTTATAATTTTTTTAAAATTTTCTTTTTCTTAATAAATTTGTTTTTAGTAAATTTTTTTAGATCAATTTTTTTTATCTTCAATTTTTTTTTATCTTCAATTTTTTTTTAGTTTTAATTTTTTTTACTTTACTTTGATTTAGAGATATTTGCATTGTATAGATAATTCGGGTTCTAATATTTTTAGATATTTTACAGGTAAATAGAGGAAATTCAACATCAGTCTGACGAGTAATCCCATATTCCATTTGTCAGATCTGACGAGGAATCCCATATTCCCTCTGTCAGATCTGACAATATCCCTAACCCTCCTCAGCCTCTTAACCAACCAATACCCGCAGAAACACTTTTCCCACAATGCCAATACCTTGATATAAAACCAAATAACCATTCCTTCAGTTTCGATATGCCCGCCGAATACTAGATAATACCAGAAATCTTACGTGGACATCCAATTGCCTACTCCCTTTCTGCCCACACACCAGTTCCTATAGTGTATTTACAGCAATTCTGGAGTATACTAACACTGGCCAAAGACGGTGACACTTACTACTTCGAATGAGCTGTAGATGAATATGTCAGCCGTTTGACATTAAAAAGATTGAGAAGAATTTTACGTCTTCTCGGACCAGGCTCCACTGGATTTGAAACATTTGTTACAGACGACTAACTCTGTCGTGACATCAAACGGTTAGGATACTCGCAAGAGTTGACTAACCCGTCTCAATTCAAACGACGTTTCCAACCGTCGATCTGGCATCTGCTTTTCTCATCCTGAACAGATGTCTGACTTCCAAAACTGCGGGAATCAACACATGCAGCAGTTTATTTCTAAAGTTCTTTCATGGGATAGTCTTTTCATGTAACTATGACTATGCCCTCGTCATATGGAATGAATTGGTTAAGCTCGTTAATGCAAAGAGATTTCATTCGAAAGCCAGAAAATTTGTGCCTTTTCAGAGATTTCTGCAACTGTTCATAAAGGCAATGATGAACTCAAATGAAGATATCCCAGCCAGAGCTAATAGTGAAATGGGGCCGACGTTCGTCATGTCTAGAATTCGGCAACATACCGAGGTTGAAGATCTAGATTCAATCATGGAGATACCACCAGAGCTATTTGCCTTCGCTGATCAAAGGGCTTAGTGTGTCATAGATCATAGGAGAGTTATAGATCCTATAGTTCAGCCAGAACCGGTTGAACTTACCCCAGGATCACCCATGCCTCAGCTGAGAGAGAGGGTTTAGCTGTAGGTGAGAGAGTTCAGGAACACGGGTTACCTGAACAGGGCAGTGTGATGAGGGAAAATGTAATTGAGAGGGGTGAACAGGAGCGGAGAGCCTCTGATCAGCACAGTACTTCATCTGATAGTACTTCCATAACTTCATCAGGTTCGGAAGATACAGTATCTGACAATCAACAACTCTAGGTGACGATGATGATAATGATGATGATGATGACGATGCTGACAACCATGCTCAACTGATTCCTTCACAGAATATTCAAAAAGGAGCAGTGGTTGAGAATATTGATGAGATTTTTTCCAGAGTTTGACGCTCCTCAGACTTGTCCAAGTCTGCATTCTCTATCATTTAATATTGATGACTTTGGAGCCAGACCTGACGATTATGATCGAATGCTGGAAGACATGTATGATATTCCAGTAGAAGGAGGAGATGAGGGAGATGAAGTAGAAAATGCTGACAGGTTGAGTGAACGGGACGTAGAAGAATATGGTGAGTGTGTGAGTGGTGCACAAAATCAATATCAAGCTCCTATCCTAGCAGATACACATAGCCGGGCACCCACATCTGCTATCAACATTCATTCGTTGAATGTTGGTATTGAACAAGACATAGC
Organism: Cynara cardunculus var. scolymus; assembly: GCF_001531365.2. Classification (NCBI taxonomy): domain Eukaryota; kingdom Viridiplantae; phylum Streptophyta; class Magnoliopsida; order Asterales; family Asteraceae; genus Cynara; species Cynara cardunculus. The sequence goes on from NC_037538.1 coordinate 21,752,466, forward strand.
TAGCCCAGCTATGCATTTGCACACCCAACCTGACCACTCAACTGGTTCTCAACAACCAGCTGTTTCATTTGAACACGGGGACTTAGCACATCTGCTATCTACTTCTCATTTGGAGAATGTAGATATTGAAACTAGTAGGCCGCTGCCCCAGCCTACGACTTCGATTATGTGCACCTCAAGTCTAGAGTCGATACACATAGGTACACAAGAGTCTCGAGCATCTGTTGCTCCTATTGCGGTTCTTAGTGAACACGCCGGAACGACCAGAGTGGTGTCAATTGACCTCCCACAAGGATTGGTCGGAAGTCCTACCAGTGCTATCACTATGCCAACACTGAACGTAGGCACAACAGATTACTCATTTGTTGTCTCAATTGGCAATCTAAGTGATCCAGGTGTTAGTTTGCCATACTTTGTGTCAAGGGAATATCTGGACGGCGCCCTAAAGGCTGTTCAAGATAATATGGATGCTCAGATTGCAAGTTTGAAAAGATTGTTGAAGGGGAAGGAGCAAGTAGAAAAAGAACAACCATCTGCGCCATCACCACTGCCTGTACCTGAGCCTCCGACAGTACAAGAGCAATCGGTGGACGAACTCAAATCCCTGCTATATGCTAAGTTGATGGCATCCCAAAATCCCAATGCAGAAGATGCAGATTTGGTTGGGCTCCTACGACAACAAATTGATGAAAACTCCCCTGTTCGAGCCTCAGAGTTTTTGGCCTTTCAGGATGTCGTTGCTTCTAGCTTCACTAAAGTTAGTAAGTTAATCACATCAAACACCCAAGTTCTTAAAAACTCAATGGATGCCCTTTCTGAACGGGTATCTATTCTAGAAGAGACGTGTAGAGCTCAGGCCACCAAACTCAAAAGAAGGCATGATGACCCGGAAGATGCAGATCATCATGAAGGGGAGAGGAAAAGACAAAGGGTGGCTGAGTCGTCTGCTCAAGATTTAAGTGTTGAAAGAGAGCCAGCTACTCAAGACGTTAATGTTGAAGTTTCTGCCCCGGAATCTACAAGGGAAAGAATCATTGAGGCGATGGTTGTGGAAGATGATGAAGAGTTGGAGACAAGTCCAGCGATCGAGCCAATGGTTGAAAAGCCGACGGACTCCACGGTAGAAACAAGGTTACTACTGGACTTGTCGGCCAATGTCAGTTTTAATGACGTTTTTGCTTGTGTACTGGGTGGAGAACAAGATTTCGGAGAAGATATTGATAATATTGACGAGTCATCTGGGTTATACTTTGACTTTGAAGCTGACATCAATGATGAAACCCAGTATTCCCATTTCAAGGTGATCGTCAGACATTGCCGGAACCCTCCACTGCAGCTGAAGTTGGTGCATCTGATACTCCTACTCCTAGAGAGCCTTTTGATCCGACTGAGATTTTTTCGAAGAATTATGTGCCATTCATTATTCGAGATAATGTTCCAGGATATGACAGGGCTAGGATCCGAGAGCCTTATCTTGAAGACATCTATTTTGGCATCTTCCTCCGGCATCGCAAAGCTTTAAGTGGTAATAAGATTCTTGGTATTCACAAGGAAACCAAAGAATATCATTTGGAGTACAAGCATTTTCTTAAAGCCAAGCGTCTTCCTATCAATAAAGTAAGGACCAAACATCGAGTTGTGTCAATTAAATGAATTGATGCTCAAAGACTTCTCAGAGTCTGGTATCCGGTCTTCACGGTGACACGACAAGATGGTAAGGTCTGGAGATTTAGTGAAGCTGACTTCTCAAACTTATATTTAGAAGACTTGGAGTATATGTTCCATGAATGGAACATGACAAACATAAAAGATGGATCTCTTGTTGCCGTTAATGCAATTAAAAAGTTTATGCAGAGTCATGTAAAGGTGGCTATGGTTATTGATGTTCAGATGGGTCTTGAAGATAATCAGAGAATCATTAATTTGAAGAGACCTGATCAAGAGTTAGAAGACATTAATGCCTATCCAGCTTATATGATTCTTGAACAACCAGAGTTTGGAGTGATATACTATGTTGASCATCAAGTAAAGAAGTTTATGAGATTCAGCGAGCTACAAAAATATTCTGATGGTATTATTAGACTGGTGAGACGGGCACTTGACACAAGGAGAGTAAACAATGATAAAGCTGTCGAGTCGGAGAGGATGAGTTCAAAAGATAGATATTTGTTGATCAATGCCCTGAATCTACTTGAGGAGAAAATACAATATCGGAATGCTCTAAGGAGGCTGGAGAAAATTCTCGGACTCAGAAAGACAAGATTTACGAGAGTTCGAACTTGAATCCAAAGGGGGAGAATGTTGGGTTCAAGTATGTGCGCTAAAGATTGTATTCAAGTTCTCCATTTTATATGCTTTGTAATAGATAAGTTTAATGTTTTCCTTAGTATAAATAGTCATTAGCCTTGTAATTGTCATTAACAATTCTGTAATCATTCTGATTAGTGCTGTAAATTCTCTCAAGAAATACAAAGAAATTAGTGATCATTTCTCTCTAATCTTCATCTTGTTCTTAATTCTTGAAGATCATAATCAAATTTGTATGATTTTGGGCTTTTCAGACAACACTTGTCTGACTACAAAAGCTCATCGGGCAATGAATATCATCAAGAAGTATGAATACATTCCTTAGCAGATTCAATGAAACCAATAATCAAAATAGGCTAAATACGTTATTTTCATGAAGTAAAACTCACCTTTTTGCAAGATTTTGAATTTGAAAGAAGAAGAAATGCACATAGATTGCTTCCACTTTGATCCCAACTCTCAGATTCTATTTTTTGAAAGAATCCAAATATCTCTCTCTTTCAAGCTTTCCAAAAATGGCTGAAAAAGTTTTCTTTCTGACACCTTTCCTTTTTATAATTGCCTTATTAGGAAAGGCGGTTCCAAAAGAAAGAATATAAAATTCTTTCACAACCCAAGCACATATATGCATATGCAATCTTCATGCATGCAAACCATGCACACACATAACACATGCATACACATATGTATACATATAATATCCATATATATATATATATATATATATATTTCTATGCATACATACATATTCTTACTTCCCATGCATGAAAAATATACACACTCACATCTTAATCTCATGTAAGCATGTATCCACAAGATCAATTATAGAAATTAGTTAGATATTCACGTGATCATATAATCAGGCAATCACATAACAATTAACTCAAGTGCATAACCATGACCCGATTATCACAGGTTTGGGGTCTGAAAGCCAGCATTCGAGAATTTGTTCAAACAATGAAGCCAAGGATATTCCACGAAGCTGTGGATGCTGTAGGTACGAGGGAGAAAGAAAAGAAACAACAAGAAGAAGAATTGGGCCATCAGAAGCAGAGTTGAAAAAACTTTAGTAAGGGGTCAAAGAACAACAAAATCGGATCTAACCTTAAAGGGAAGAAAGAACTCACTAAGTATCCAAGATGTAAGAAATGTAACCGAACACACCTTGGTGAATGCAAGGTAGGCAGTACAGCTTGTTTTAAGTGTGGAAAAGAAGGGCATACTTTGAAAAAATGTAGCGAGAGCAAGAAGTGCTATAAGTGTGGGATGGTGGAGCACTTGAGGCTTAATTGCCTACAACTGCAAGAAAGCCAATTTAACAAAAAATGACACTGCAAACGTGGGCGAAACAAGACCGAGATATCCAATACAAAAGGGAGAGCTTACACGATGACTGTTGGTGAGGCACGAGAAATTCCGGATGTTGTATCTGGTAGACTAGTACGTTCCTTGTTAATAGCGTATTTTCTAATGTTCTTTTTCGATTCGGGTGCGAATAAAAGTTTTGTTTCTGTTGCATTTCGCAACTTTCTTGATAAGAAAACTAAGAATATAAGAAATGCCTTTTTAGTAGAGATAGCGGGTGGAGGGAATGTAAAGATAGATGATTTTTTTTAGAAATGCACTATTAATAGAGACGGTAAGGAGCTACAAGTTAGCCTGATGCCAATGGTTTTATGGGAGTTTGACGTTATTTTAGGGATGGATTGGTTGTGAGAGAACCAACCTCAGATTGTTTGCAATAAGAAAATGATTAAAGTTCAAACCCCCAGTAGTGATATAATTCATATTTACGGAAATAGAAAAAGGGACAAAATAGGCATTATATCCATGCTTAAGGCAAGAAAATGCTTAAGAAAGGTGTGTATGGAGTTCCTAGAATACGCGATAGATGTCAAGCAAGAGAAGGTAATTTGATGATGTGCCGATAGTAAGGGGGTTATTGGATGTCTTCCTAGAAGACTTACCAGAAATACCACTCGACTGCCAGGTGGAGTTAAGAATTGAACTCATGCCTGGAGCAGCGCCTATCACAAGGTCAACATACCGTCTAGCTCCATCTGAGATGCAAGATTGACCTTATTCAGAATTGACCTCGTGGCCGGACCACCCATTCCAGATGGAGATCTTGGGCTAGGCCACACTTTGTTCCAACAGTTAGCAGCTTCATAAACATTTTGATTAGGCCACTTTAACAAGCCCAACTTATGCTTCTTGGATTAAAACATAAGAATATAAAAATGGCAGCCTTGTTTAAATTATTTTTTCTATAAAAAGAAAGAAATTTAAAAGGGCCATGGAGTTTACTTAGGCTACTGACGTGGGCCACTAATTTGTGGTGGAGTGATCGCATTAATTTATATTAGAAGGGTATTCGTGCAATGGATCGAGATACATTTTGATTTCAATGTTTTGTTTTATTTTTTATCTGTATCAATATAATACGATTTTATGTGGTTTTGAGAACGATAATGTTTTTATTTTTGAATAAAATATAAAATTGAAAATATCACATAAAATTTGCAAAAACTATATTAATATTAGTATCAAATTAACTATTTAAAAATTTTTATTTGTGTATTTTTTTTAATTCAATTTTTTTATTGTAATTTATTTTATCGAAGTAAGTTAATTTAAGTTTAATAATATATATTTTTTTATAAAAATAATAATTAAGTATTCTGTTAAAACTCAATAATTATCCTAATTATATTTTAGATTTTTCATATTTTAAAATAAGATGTTTATCCTCTATTTGATTATGTTTATCCACAGTTAGTTACATGAATTCAAACATAGAGTTTTAATAAGTTGTATTTATGCACAATTTAATTGTAATCTTGAATTTTAAGTAATATGCATCAATAAACAATACTTCATACATAAAAAAATGATTTTTAAGAATTTTTATCAAATGCTTTATAATATAGTATAGATTAACCATTCTTGAGTTGAAGAGGAACGTCAATCACATGTCTACTTATACAATTTTGGGTTTAAGCATTTGTTTTTAGTTAAAAAGTCTCAGTAAATTTTTAAAATACTCTTTTATGGCATTAGAGTTGTAAAATTACTCAAGTTAATTTTATTTATTAACAAGTTAAATTTTTGTACCTGAATTGAAAGACTCGTATAGAGGGACTCAAGATTGAGTAGACTCAAAAGTGGCCAATCGAGTAAAAAGGTCGTATTAGAAAAGTCGCGTTGACTCAAAGTAGTTCGATGGCAAAATCCTCAGTAGTCTTTATGATTGTGTAGGTGTGAATTAGAAGAAGTAAAGAGAGCGAACATAATCCAGACCCAGGTGAATTCATTTGATTTATAAAAAAGGAGATGTATGCATGGTATATTATATTATACATTGCAAAGTTTATTGTTCAAAAATATGTTTTATCGTATTTTATAACATGCTTTATATGAAAGATTTATTTAAAGGTGCAAGTTAAAAGCTACGTTTTGTAATTGTCACTATGATTAAGCATGTTTTCTTCTATGGATTATTTATGTTGAGGATGTAAAGAAAAACAGTGAACTTACTAGGTGAAAAATAACTTTATAACATGCATCTCTTAGGGGGCATTTTAGCGAGTAGCTCAAAGGGGAAGTAGAAAGTCTAGGAACATCTGTGGCGACTCCGTAACTTTTAAGATTTTAAGTTTGCAATTTAATACTCTTGTTTTAAGGTGGTTTAAACCTTTATCTTAACACTTCTGTTGTTGAATTGTTTGGTTGGATTTAAAGACTTTTTAACGTTTTTGTCGTTATTGTTGGTAGTTACAACCTTAGATTTTTGGGGTGTGACACTTGGTCATTACAACCAAAACAACCACTTCAAACATTATGCAACCAAAAGAGTCAATTTATTGACCATTATATTTCATGGTTGTTTACAAGTTGTATATCAATTACTATTGGGGAAGGTATTTTCAATATGTATAATCACACTTTGTTTGCATATAACTTACATATTTGCATTAACTTGCATATGTTTACATAGGGCAAGTTGATATAGGTGATGCACATTACCTGATGAAGTTCGATCAGTTTCATAATTTACGGTTGATGGTTAACTTTGATAAGGATGATTCAAGCAGTCGAAGATTGAAGATTTTCAACCATCTTTTTTTGTAACAATGTCTTGTTATCGACTTTATTCTAATCATGATGATTTGAACATTGTGAACATGCAAACTTTTATTTTGGTTTGATTTGCAAAATTTGATTTAAACTTTAAAATTGATACGGATTGGTTGGATATAAAAATCTTGAATTTGATATTTATTTTTTATTGCATCAATTAATTTTTTCTATTAAATTAATTTTTTTATTGCATTAGTAAAAAACAATTTTTATTTTGGTAATTTGGATTTTTTTTTGAAAAAATCTTCAATTTGATATCTGAATTTTTATTAAAAAAACGAGATTTGGAATGAAAAATAGATTTTATTACAATAATTTTAAAAAAAAAAAAACAAATTTTAGTTATTTTTCTATAACTATTTTACAATTTTAAATATGACATGGAATATTAGTTTTAAAATAAAAAATTAATATGACGTGGAATATCTTAGTTGGCAAAAGATATAGATGATGTCAGCATTAACAGGTCAACAGGTCAACCAGACCCTTAAATAAACAAAAAGTTTGATAGAGACTCCTAAATGATAATTTTGAAAATTGGTTCCTTAAAATAAGAATCAGATAAAAATTGGTTTCATTTTGATACAATTTTCCCAAATATATAATGCAAATTTTAGATTGTACTAAAATTATCATTTTAAACACTTTTTTAGAAACCATCCATCGCTGCTAATTATTCGGCCTAGACATCAGTTGGTCTAAATATTATATTCGAGGATGTCAAGATGAAAGATAAGTATAGCTCATAACCATGTTCAAATAACAACTTAAAACTAACGCCTTGTTTGTTTTTTTATAAAAAGCTCTTACAACCTCTTATTTCTGATTTGTTAAGAGAAGAGGGCATTCAGATTGTTTGTTTTTTTCCAGTTTTTCAGAGGTACTTATTTCTTATTGTCCTCTTAACTGGTAAGAGGTAGACCAACCTCTTATTTGCCTCTTATTGTTTTTCAAACCCTCAATAATGACGATTCTCAATCGATTAACCTTAATCAATCAATTAATTCTCTCAATCGATTCTTACCAAATAGATTCTCACCTCTCTCAATTGATGTATTTAAATTTGTTAAATCCCGTTAATGACATATTTTCGTTCGAATGAAAGCTAATTATATAATTAAGATGTAAACTTCGTAATGATGATGAATATATTTGTCAAAATTTTATCTATAACCAACACTATTATTTTGTAATGGGTAAAATAGACAATTTAAACATATTCAGACGTTTATCTGTCTAAAGAACAAACAGTCTTATTGTTCAGATTTCAGACTTTAATACCACTTCTTATAAATCAGAACTGAAATAAGACTTTATACTTGAGCATCTCTTAAAAAAATTCAACTAAATAATTATCCGAAACTAATTAAGAAACAAAATAATCAAATAAGCTAATAAATGCAATCCGTTCGGGTTCGGGGCCGGTCTGGATGCGCTCGTGACCGTGCATATGACCCAAGTAGCAGGATAAGTCGCGTAAGCGAAAGTTGTTTTCCCGTTTTCGATGTCAACTTCCGACCTTCTTTCATGCTCTTTTTCTTATTTTCCAACAATCTACCGAAAACCTCATTAACTCTCGGAACCTCTCTGTATCATGTTTCGATTGTTATTATAAGATAACGCAATGTGTTTTCAAATATCCTCAATCTTAAAGTGTAAGTTTGTCGAAAAACAGGCACGTATAAAATACTGGTACATGATCGATGTCTTCTTTGTATAGAAAACCCAAATTAAATAAGGTTACAAAAAATTAAACATAAAACCCATTCGACATCGCATTCAGATTTCGGGGATCAGTATGATTCTTGCATTGACAAAATGTTTGTGTTAAATCCGAACATGGTTTAGGCCGGACTTCTCGTCAAGTCCCCTGGAGAAGAACTTAATAATGTAGTCTCTTACTGTGAATTCGGTATACATCTGAGGACTTTCTTTCGTTATAAGCTCCATGATCGGTCCATAAACTTTCGGAGGTGTCGCCACACCATCAAGAAAACATGCAACCGATGTTCTTGTTCGACTTACATTCCCAATCGCACGATGGATCACACTTTTGAACTTGTCATTTGATAAGATCTGCATGACATCAACACAACTTCATATATGCATCATATCCATTAGAATCTCTGTATCTATATATGCCTGTATGTATGTGTATATCCTTTTGTTTTGATTACAAGAAAAAAACCTGAAGTAGATCTCCAATATTCACAATGAGAGAACCAGAAATAGGTTCGACATCGGCCCACTGGTTTTCATGCAGAACTTGTAGTCCTCCAATCTCATCTTGTAGAAGTACAGTGATGAAAGAAGCATCCGTGTGCTTGCTGACTCCTAGGGTCTGGTCAGGCATAGGGCATGCAGGATAGTAGTGGCAAGCCAGACTTCGACCTTTCCCACATTCCATTTGGTTCAAGTGGTTCGTTTCCAGCCCCAAAGCTTCCGACAATAACTCAAAAAGGGTATGTACCAGCTTCTCCAGATGATTTAGGTAGTCGACAGTAGGATCTCTGCACATACAGATACTTGTAAGCGAAGTAGCCAATACATTGGCCAATTGGCCATTTTAATTAGTATGGAATAGAACTCCAAAAACTAGTTGAAAGATTGTACCTACAAACAGATGGCAGATCTTGAGGATCAACATGATAAGAATTCAGCATGTCGATAAACAGCGAATCCCTCCAATTAGCTGATCTTGACATGTACAGATCGTAGTTGGAGTTGAACCTCACCAACTTCTCTGGATCCCTCGAATAATACTGTTTTTTAACCTGGAGATCCTGCTCATTGAACTCAGACACCCCAGTTAGCATTTCTTTGAGCACTTTTATGGGTATCCCATGATTAACCACATGGAAAAACCCCCATTCTTCTGAAGCCTGCTTAACTTCTTGAACAATTCTTTCTCTTGGCGAGCTTCCCTTATCGTCAACTCCCATGAGATCTATGACTGGAACTTGTAAACTTGTTCGGGCAAGTTCCAGATCTTCGGCGAGTTCATCGGGTGGTCGGATAAATATTTCGGGAATAACAACAGACCCACCAGCTGCAGCATCAACCAGTCCTTTGACACCCAGTTTTGTGTCGTCAAAAACCTTTAGTTGTTTGATGCGACTATCTTGTGAGATTTCCATTTGATCTGTGATGAAAATTAGGTCGCTTGAAATCGAATATAAATCCACGTTACCATTGGAATCGGATTCAAACTTGTGGCGGCTTCCAAAGCTAGCTTCCTGCCAACTGTATAGATCTATTATCTATTTATCATTGATTACTTAATTAGCCGGCACCTCTCCTATAAACTGCACCAATGGCATATATGTTTTAAAAATGCGGTCATATATAATTGTTTAGATATGCATAGAGTACATATGAACGGTGGTGTTTTCCAGTTCTTTATTTTTTGGGGCCTCCGACTCGTATTCATACGAGAATCGTAGATAAATAAGAGAAACTAAAACGGCCGAATCACATGTGATTTTATGACAATGTTACGTGTAAATCACATGTGATTTTGACCTGAGGTGTTGCACACTACGTCGCTTGCTCTCCATTGTCTGACCGTGTGACGTAATCGCATGTAAAATCACATGTAATTTGACCGTTTTTCTTGTTCTCTTACTTTGATCATTTCTGGTTTGACCCCCTCTCTCTCTCTCTCTCTCTATATATATATATATATATATATATGCGAAAAAGGGAATTTACGGTGAAAAGCATAAGAAGAGATCTAAACTCTTGATCACTTTAGTCTCATTCCCATCTACGAATTGCGATTGATACACGGATTAATACGGTGCATCTCCTCCTAATGCGCATACAAGTGTGAAGATCTCTTCTTACACCTCTCAACAAAACTTTTATTCTCACCAGAAACCTAACCCTATATACGTATATATGTGTGTGTATATATATATATATAAATATATATATATATATATAAATATATATATATATATAAATATAAATATATATATATATGTATGTTTGTATATATATATATATATATATATATATGTATAGGAACCTAATCAAATGAGAATCGTTTAGTTTGCGGTAACCATGAAATCCAATATGAACCGATCACTCAGGATACTTATCATGATTTCTTAAAATAAGTAGAAGGGTAAATTAAAAAATTGTGTTGAATATTCAATTTACTTTAATTAGTTTAATATTCTAACTTTTGAAATAGATATATGTATATACATACATACATATATATGTATATATATATATATATATATATATACACAGATGAGCGATAAAATATAAACCATCTAATTTGTAGAAACGTACAAACCTCATTCAACCAATCATAATTTTTCATTTTGTTCATTTTTTTGTAATTATAAGAGGTTGATTAATCATTTTTATTGTGCAGGGTGCTAATCATGGATATTATCATCTTCATTATTTTAATTTTAGAGAAATACACGAAACATTTTCATCAAAATTTCATTAAGTATTATATGAAACAATTTTTTTTTGATTAACTTCGATGTTCAACCCGCTATGTGAACTGACTAATCTCAGGACGACCACTGCTTTGCATTGCAGGTAGCCCAGAGTCACCGCATTTGAACCTCTGTGGCCATAAGGGGATTTTTGTTTCTTATTGGATTTGAACCTGGACACTTTTGACCTTTGGAGCCAAGCTCAAACCAATCAGGCACCACCCTTGTGGTTACGAAACAATTTCATAACCATATATGAAACAACTTCATCAAAAAAAGTATTATATGAAACAATTTCACAAGATTAAACAATTTCATGAAAAAATTTATAAGATTAAACAATGAAATCGACGAATGATGATGGTTTACACACGATTTATATAAATTGGATGAGTTGCATTTAATCGTTATTCTCTATATATATATAATAGGTGAAATTTTATTTTGGTTCTGTAGTGATCTAGCTTGAGGGGAGATATTATTCAATGCATTTGGATGTTTCGCTTATAAACTACAATATATGTCAAGTGTTTTAGTGATAATAAGTTAAAGTACGTGTTCGTGGCCTGTTTGCTTTTAGTTTTGATCTGCAAATGGAATTTATATATATTAGATTTTCATTGTTTCAAATCAGTATTAGAAGTTAGGAACAATTTTTTTCTTCATGTTTTTAGTTAGAAATTACACTACAAAAATGCAGAGTATCAGCGAGGGAAAAATCCCTCGTAAATCCGTCGCTGAAAGGGCAATCCGTCGCTGATACTCCGTTTGTCAAATAGTCGTAGGTAATGCTATCAGGGACGGATATCAGCGACGGATTTGCAAGGGATACTTTCAGCGACGGATCAACGACGGATACTTTCAGCGATGGATCATCGACGGATCTGCGAGGTATCTTTCAGCGACGGATCTGCGACGGAACTTTCAGCGAGGGATCTGCGAGGGATCTTTCAGCAACGGATCTTTCAGCGAGGGATCTTTCAGCGACGGATCTGCGACGGAACTTTCAGCGACGGATTTGCGAGGGAATTTTCAAGGACTTTCAGCGACGAATTTTCCCTCGCTAATCCGTCGCTAATTTGTATAGGCGAAAAGGGAAGTTACGGTGAGAAGCGTAAGAAGAGATGTGAACTCTTGATCACTTTTAGTCTTATTCCGACCTATGAATTGCGATTGATACACGGATTGATACGGTGCATCTCCTCCTAATGTGCATCCAAGTGTGAAGATCTCTTCTTACACATCTCAACAAAACTTCCATTCTCACCAGAACGTAACCATATATATTTATATATATGTTCGTATGTATATATATTTATAGATATGTATGTTTGTATGTATATATATATATGTATGTATGTATGTATGTATATATATGTATGTATGTATAGGACCTAATAGAATGAGAACTGTTTAGTTTGCGATAACCGTAAAATCCAATATGAACCAATCACTCAGGATAATTATTATGATTTCTTAAAATAAGTAGAAGGGTAAATTAGTAAATTGTGTTGAGTATGCAATTTACTTTAATTAGTTTAATATTCTAATTTTTTAAATAGATATATGTATATATGTGTATATATATATACATATATAGAGTTTGATTCAAATGTTAATCAAGATTATTGTGTTAACTTTGTTAACAAATCTCAACTAATAAAAATCCATCTTTTATCTAGGTTCATATTCATCTCATAATTTAATAACAAGGGTAAATATATAATTTTAGTTTGTATGTAACTTCCATATCATTAATTGAGAGTTACAAAATCAGAAAATCTCATAATCATTGTTGATTTACTATTGACCTTGTTTTTCTATAATATTGATTTATCTATCTATAATGTTCTTGAATTTGTTATTGTTAAAAGAAACCCGATAGTTAAGTTTTCGATATCGTTCAAGCTAATATGGATAAACCATTGAAAAACAACTCGACAACAATGAGAATGTTAAATTGGTTTACGATGACAATTAGACTTCGAGTTCCGGAAGTGAAGACAATAATCAAAACGTTTGTATTGGTAATTGTATTCGTTTTAATCAAAATTATGTTGATTATGACGTTTTTGTGTTTTTTATAGTTCATGTTGTGTTGATAGCTTTTTCTTTAATTGTTACTACGAGCCCAATTCATATGTTCAAATGGAATGAGTTCATTGTCAACATAATTTGTTATGTAATCCAATTCTGATAACCATTCGGCTCTATCAGCTGCTTGTGATGCAACTAGTGTTCATATACATTCAGTTGTGTTCATATATGTTCTAGTAGGGACATGAATCAATGCATCTAATGAAACTATGTGTGTTGATTAGTGTTCATATGAATTTTTAATCGAAATTATGTTGATTATGACGTTTTTGTGTTTTTTTATAGTTCATATTGTGTTGATAGTTTTTCTTTAATTATCACTACGAGCCCAATTCATATGTTCAAATGGAATGAGTTCATCGTCAACTTAATTTGTTATGCATTCCAATTCTGATAATCATTCGGCTCCATTAGCTGCTTGTGATGCTTGACTTGCCATAGACTGTAACTAGTGTTCATATACGTTTAGGTGTGTTCATATATATTCTAGTATGGATATGAATCAAGACATCTAATATTGAATTCATAATTTTTGTTAATTTATTATTGATCTTGTTTTTTTTAATAATATTGATTTTTCTATCTATAATATTTTTGAATTTGTGATTGGTAGAAGAGACCCGGTAGTAAAGTTTTCGGTATCGTTCAAACTATTATGGATAAACCCATTATTCATAATGAAGGAACTATTGTTCACAAGCTGTTCAGATTGTGTTCGTATGTACACTAGTTGCATCTTTTAACATTGGCTCGCTCCTGAATGTGTTCATAATTGCTCATATTGTGTTCATATGTACACTAGCTGCATATCTCAACATTGGCTTGCTCCTAAATGTGTTCATAATGAATGAACTATTGTTCACAAGTTGTTCATATTGTGTTCATACCTGTTTTATTTATTTATTTTCTTTCGTGTAGCAACTATGCTTATTATGTTCATATTGTGTTCATAAATGTTATGCAGTCCAAGTTCATATATATGTCAATTTTTTGTTCATGTTTGACATAATGGTTCATAGAGGAGCGATCAAATGCAAACCACCTAATTTGTTCAAACCGTGCAAACCTCATTCAATCAATC
>NC_037538.1:21767345-21770443 GCF_001531365.2 Cynara cardunculus var. scolymus
GAATAAAATATAAATTTGAAGGCATCATAAATTTTTTTTAAAAAATGTATCGACTTTAGTATCAAATTAAATATATAATGAAGCCATTTATTTTTTGTTTAATAATATAATTTTTTATAGAGATAATAATTAAGTATTTTGTTAAAACTCAATAAATATCCTAATTATATTTTAAAATTTTCATATTTAAAATAAGATGTTTATCTTCTATTTGATTATGTTTATCGGCAGTTAGTTACACCAATTCAAATATGAAGTTTTAATAAGTTGTATGTATGCACAATTTACTTGTAATCTTGAATTTTAAGTAATATGCATCAATAAACAGTACTTCATGCATAAAAAACGGATTTTTAAGAGTTTTTGTCAAATACTTTATAATATAGTATATATAAGTTAGCGTACGTGTTCATGGCGTGTTTGCTTTTAGTTTTGATCGAAGCACGTTACGTTATGCAAATGGAATTTATATATTAGATTTTCATTGTTACAAATCAGTATTAGAAGTTAGGAACAATTTTATTTTTTTCATATTTTTAGTTAGAAATTAGAAGCAATTTTATTTTATTTTTTTATATTCTTTTAGTTAGTAACTACCTTCACTATAACAAATTTAAGTTTATAGGATGCCACCAATTTTAAAGCATCATATTAGACTGTTTTATAGGACTCAATTTATAAGACCAAATAATAAATGGTCCTATTTAAAGACGTTTTAATAAGTTTATAAGACGTTTTTGAGCATCTTAACAAGTTCTATAAGATACTTTTAATACAAAACGTCTTATTAACTATTTTATAGAATAATATTTGAATTAGTGTTTTATAAAAATAAGTGTCGTATAAACACATGGGTTTATAGGACATTTTGTTTAAAATGTCCTATAAAATAGCTTATGAGACGCTTTGTATTAAAAGTTTTCTATAAACCTTGTTAAGATGCCCAAAAGTAATCTATAAACCTAGTACAACGCTTTTTGATAGGACTCTTTGTTTTTCTGATCCGTATAAATTGAGTCGTATAAAACAGTTTAATAAAACGTTTTGAAATTGGTGATGTCCTATAAACTAAATTTTGTTGTAGTGCTTTTTGGTCACTCACGGCCATTAATGTCAATCATCACATATTTGATCTCTAAACGTAAACAACCACTAATGGGCCGCTACTGGTAACTTATTTCGTAATGGTTACTAACTTTGTTCACTAATTTTTATTTAATTAGGTTAGACACGACTTTTACGGTTTAGGGGTCGTTTACTAAACACTTATTTGATAAGTGTTTATCGGATAAATTTTCTCATCGGATAAACATGAGAAGGGCCAAGAATCTTACTGGGTAAGAGCGATGAGAACGATGAAAAGTTTTACTTGGTAAGTGAGAATAGCGACTCTTACCCAGGTAAACGCTTACCCAGTAAATTATTGTATTCGATGTGTTTTGATGTACTAAAATCTTACGCATCAAAATAAATTATAATGTTGATTTCTATAAATAAACGCTTGCCGGGTAAGCATTTGAGTAAACGGCCCCTTAATGACACAATCATTCAATCAAGTGAACATTCTAATTTTATGTTCATTTATGTATTTGATCACGAACACAAATTAGAACTATTTGTTCTCATTCATTCAAGATATTGTATGAGTGAACCTATTACGGATCGACTTTTGGTGGCGAAAATTAAAGTAATACTACTCAATTTTTTGAGATTAAACGAGCTTAGTGACAGATTTTTTTGTCACTATTACGATCTTTGTACTGACCTCTTTTTTTTTAATTAACCTGGATATCCAATCCGCTATGCAAGCCGATTAATCCCAGGACGATCAACTGCTTTGCAGGTAGCCTGGTGTCACCGCATTTGAACCTCCGTGGCTACAAGAGGATTTTTGTTTCTTCTTGAATTTGAACATGAGATTTTCATGCACTTTTGACCTTTGGAGCCAATTTCAAACCAATCAAGCATCACTTTTGTGAAAGTGGTTTGTAGTGGCCTCTTTGCTTTTGGCATATTTGAAAACCTTTTTTGAGATAATTAACACAAATTGTTTTTGATTCTGGTTGTTATATATATAGGAACATTACATCATCGAGCAACAACCTCGATCACCACTTAAGAACCCTAAATCATGAGTGCGGTCATGGATAAATGAGGTACAAACAGCTGAATCAATTTATGTTCCAGTATTGGACTCAGCTCATAAGAATTCCAGCTGGTTTATACAAATCAAAATCTGGGGGCGGATTATCATATCAATTTATGCAGTTGGTGTGGTTTTGAAATAAGAAAGATTAATTTATATAATCCAAGTTAAATTAAGCTGGGCACATATATATATATATATATATATATATATATATATATATATATAGGTGGAGGTTCAAACGAGAACACCTCTATTTTACGAGAGCACGAGAACACCCTTGTCACATGTGATAATACGCGTGAGGGGACCCTGTGATGTGCGGACGACGTGTTCTACAACTTAGCCCGCGCCAAAGGTTGTCTGCGTCTATGATTTAGCATCACATGTGATGGTCTTGATGGATTATAGTATCATATCAACAACACCCTTATCACATGTGATAATACATGTGAGGGACTTAGTGGTGTAAGGGCGACTTGGCCCAAAACCAAGATCGCATCGAAAATCTCCCGCGTATTTGATTTAATATCACATGTATATCATATATGATAGAATAATAGTATCAAATGTGATTGTCTATAGTAAAAAGGGTGTTCTCGTGTTCTCGTACAATAAAGATGTTCTCATTTGAACTCTTTCCTATATATATATATATATATAGGGGCCTAATCAAATGAGAACTAATTAGTTGTGGTAACTGTGAGAACCAATATTAACCACAAATCAATAGATAAATTAGGAAATTTATAATTTTAGCAATTTTAAATTAAAATTTTAATGCAATGATATTTTTGGTATTTTACAACTTTCCTCCCTACTCTCTTCTCTCTCCGGCCACCGTCCTCCGGTCACCGTCCTCCGGTGATACTACAATGGTATCACAATACATCATATATGTGCTTGGGTATCACATTGATGTCGTTTGTGTGGTCGATCGAAGATGTAACAC
>NC_037538.1:21771143-21776841 GCF_001531365.2 Cynara cardunculus var. scolymus
TTCCGAAAATTGTCCAAGGACTTATTTAACATATTTTGGAATGTTCAAGGACTTATTTAACATGTTTTGGAAAGTTCAAGGACTTATTTGTTCCAAAAAAAAGTTCAAGGACTTATTTGTTCCAAAAAAAAGTTCAAGGACTTAATCATTCCAAACAAGAAAGTTCATTGGTTTTTATTGTACTTTTCCCTATATATATATATATATATATATATATATATATATATATAAAGAGAGAGAGAGAGAGAGAGAGTTTGTTTCAAATTTAACTCATCACATTTGTACAACCAATGCAATCCAATAAATTGAAATATTTAGAAAAATGATGAGAGTTCATTTATTATGATTTAAATATTTATGAAAGATGAATAAGGTTTATTAATTGTGATCAATACTTTATATTAGAAAATAATCAAAACTTTTATGAAATTACATATTTATCAAAATAAATAAACGGTTAAGTTTAAATTATATTGATTATATAAATATAAAAGATTATATAATAACTCATGTATATATATATATATATTTGGTGGGCAACTCTACAAGCCGCCACAAGTTGGCATTTTTTTATATGAGATTTGTACGAATCTTACTCGTTTCACAAACATGACGTTTATTTATGTAGGATCCAATATTTTAGGAGACAACTCATTTTATTTTTGTTTAGAATTTGGTAATTTATCTTTTGTTTTTTGGTTTTGGCATGCTTTCTCTATTCACATAATTTTTTTAACTGGACTTTTATTTATACTACTAAAAAAGACATAAAGATCCGTTATAAATACTAAGTAGACGTATTGAATTTTATTTAAATCTAGATCTAATCTAGAAAACCAAAAGGCTTTTAACATTATTTTGATATAAATTCAATTTACTCCGATAATGCCTCCCGTATACGGGTCCGTCGCTAATTAACGATGGATTAACGAGGGATGGGCCACAAACCCTTTCCGTCACGAATCCCTCGCTAAGCAACATATAGGTCATAAACTCATTCCATCGCTAATTCATTGTTAATAAACGACAAATTGTTTCTGTCGCTGATAACGATCAGTAATACTCAATTTTCTAATAGTAGTAAATTTAATTTATTCTTACTCAAGTTGTTCTTCATTTTCATTGCAATTCTTTTGGAAGATCAATATTGCTTTGACGTTGTGTCCCACTTGTTTGATGATCATCTCCAACCTAATGATCATCATCCACTTTTTTAGTTTTTTTATTTCTTTTCTTTTTCTTCAATTTGTTCTTCATTTTCATTGCAATTTTTTTTGGGTCTACTTATGCAACATCCAAATTATTCTTTTAAAACTCTATAAGGTTATGTTTCAAACGAAACATAATAACCCCACGATTACCCCAAAAGATACGATGCCTTCCTCAGTAAAAAACCGGGTGGCTCTGATACCAATTTTAGAGTGATCCATAGAAAAACTCGGATCTTTGTCAGGAAAGAATGCAAAAAGTGCTTGATTTGTTGCATCCTTCTTTTTAGTTTTATCACAAGAATCCCTCAAACTTCTTGTTTTCTTCACCAAAGGCAACGGTGGATCTTGAGTATATTTACTCCTCCTCCTACATATTGCATTTCATGATAAGCACCAATACCGTTTATCACGTCAAGCTTGACTGGAAACAATTTATTTTTCACCCAAACTGATCTTTGCAACAGTTGGATTTTTCTTCTTCATGGTGCAAAGATTATCGTTAAAGCTAACATTTAAACCGTTCTTCATTAAGTGACCAATGCTTAACAACTTACTTTGCAAACCCGGTACCTTACACATCTTTGCAACTTTCCCATGTTTTATCCGAAAAGTGATTTGTCCAACACCTTGAATTTTGTAGGTCTTAGCATCTCCAATTGTAAACATGTCCATTGTTAGTTTCGACAAAAGATGAAAACAGACTTTTGTTTTGCTAGTCATGTGTTGGCTTGCTCCACTATACAAATACCAAATATTGCCAAAAATTTCCATCGAAGCAATTAATAAGGTTTCAACATTTTCTTCCTCATTTTTATGCATAAAACTAGCTTGACGCTTTTTTTGAGGATATTTAAGCCAACAATCATATACCTTATGTCCTGGTTTGTGACAATAGGTACATTCAATATAAGATTTTGTTACTTTTGTAGGTACGTTGTTGTCTTTGAGAATCATGATATGACCCTTGCTTCTCGTCATTTTCCATCTCTTCGGGTTTTGGATGACTGTGAGAAAAAGTTCCACTTTTTCTTTCATCGTACCGTTGATTGCTACCACGACCTCTTGTGAAAGTAAATTTAGATTTCAAATCCTGATCATGAAAAGTAGAGGATTTCTTTGAAAAATTCTTGATTGATGTGCTTCCAATCTTCCATCTAAAGTTTCCAACGCCATTGCCGAAAAATCTTGTGATTCTTCAATAGCTACTACCACATGATCAAATTTAGCATGTAGGCTACGAAGAACTTCTTCAACGACTCTATGTATCTCGGTAACTTCTCTATTTGATGCCATTTGGGTTACAAGAAAGGTGACTCTTGTAAAATAATCTGAATTTTTTCATCTTCTCTCATGTCCATCTTCTCAAATTCCTCTTGCAATGATTGCAAACAAATTTTTTTAACTTGCTCTTGACCAAAGTAAGTCCTTTCTAGAACTTGCCGTGCTTCTTGTGCACTGTTTGCCTTGGAAACCCTTTCATAAACCGGAATTTCAATTGTTCGGTAGATTTGGAAAAGAATTTTCCTATCTTTCTGTCTTCTACTCTTTAGAAGAACTTTTTGTGCCTTGATCAATTAAAATTCATCTTCGGGAGGATTAACGCCTTCTTCAACGACACTCCATATGTATTGAGATTCAAGACACAACTTCATTAGATTGTTCCAGTAATCGACTCTCTGTTGAAATGAGGCATAGTTAAAGAGTACTGCTGTTGGCCATTTTCAACCTTTTTAAATAAAATAGCTTTGATACCAATTTATAGGATCAAATATTTGAGGAGATAAGTTTTTTTATTTATTATTTTGGCTTGGGCATTCTTTCTCCGCTTATGATTTTCTTCAACTGGACTCCTATTTACACTACTAAAGGAGACATATGAAAGATCCCCTATAAATACTAATTAAGTAGACCTATTGAATCTTCTTTATACATATTAAAAGCGAAACCGAAGATTATGACTTAGCTACATGGGATTTTTGTAATCTTCAAATCTTGAAATGTAGTTGACTTTCATCATCCCATATTTTGAGAAGATGCAAATATGAAAGTGGGAATCAAGTATAAGAAATGAGGGGTAGTTGCATTTGTGTCAACTCATGTAGTTGCCTTAACTTGGTTTACCCGATCTTTGCAAAAGAATCTATGTGTATAAGAAATAATTAGAAGAATATTTTTGTGTTAATTAATAGAGTTGACTCTCTTTATATAACTTGAATTTTAAATCAGTCATCAACCAATATCAATATAATATATTAAAGGAAGTAACAACCAAAGAATATAAAATGTTGCTAGATTGTTGAAATGATAGCCAAGCAAATGATAAAAATTATAGTTGTGAAATTTATATACATAATAAGAAGACATTGAGGTATCTATCTATATTTATAATGACAAAGGGAAGATGAAAAATATTGATGTGACACTATGAATCTTGATCTTTATATATGTAAAATTAAGATTCATTATGAATGATGTGGCACCCTAAGAATTAGTGTTCTACATTTATTAAGTTGAGGTTGTGTTTTGTCTATCCCAAATTGATGGAAAGATGAAAGATTGACAATTGATGATAGATAGAGGAGGTTAGGATGTCTTTGTTTAAGCTCAAGGGGTTGGATTCTCTTAGCTAATCCTCTAAACTTATGTAGGTGGCTCATGTTGGCTAACCCTCTAAATTCATACGGTTGGTTCATTTTTGCCAACGATCTTTTTGCAAAAAAAGTTAATCTACATAAAATATCAATATATCAATCTAAAAATAATGAGGTCACATCATTAAAATTAAGTATTTTAAAATCTTTATATTATCAAGAAATGATGTGGGAACCGTGTGTTGCACGGTAGTATGAGTACTTTGGTTAATGATCCGAAGATTGTCTATATAAATATATGTTAGTTGTTAATAGAAGCATCAACAAATAGTATTCAATAATTCAAAAAAGTCAATAAAATCTAATTAGTGAAATTTTAATATATATATATATATATATATATATATATATAGAGAGAGAGAGAGAGAGAGAGAGAGAGAGAGAGAGAGGTGAGAGAGAGACAGAGAGACAAATATTTGTTTAGGAATAAAGTTGTAAAATTAAACAAATTAAGTAATAATAACGATGGGGGTGTGGATAATTTATGCATCGTTTGTCTGATGGATAATGAATATATTTATCAGCATTAAGTATGGTTAGTTGTTCAAGCAAGCGTGACCCGAAGGTCAACAATATACGACTATTATGTGTGAAGAGATACGTGTAATATATATTGATAATTCGTTCACTACAAAAAAAATAACCTTTTGAGAAGGTTTTGTTTTGTACTTAAAATTCTTAAAAGCTTCTCTAAAGGTTTTAGAGAACCTTTTCATTTCCGTCAAAAAGCTTCTCTATGTAAGGGTAAATAAAAGTTTTAGGGACGATTTTCGAAAGGTATGTTTTTGGTAGCTTTTAGATACACTTTTTTAGGGCTTTAGATACACTTCAAAACTTCTCTAAAGGTTAGTTAACCTTTTTATAAAAGCTTCTCTAAATGTATTTATTAGTAACACTTTTCAAGTATTGATGACGGTTTACAAACGTCTCTAAAAGGTGCTTTCAGAGAAGTTTAAAAAAACTTCCTTAAAGATATTGGCTTTAGTGACATTTTACCTAAACCTTCTCTAAAGATGTCCTTTAGTTACACTCTGCAAACCTTCTCAAAAGATTATCTTTGGATACAAATAATCAAAACCTTCTCTAAATCTTATCTCTAAATACATTTTTAAAAGATCAATTCCTTCTCTGAAGGGCATGTTATTATTATTTTTCATCCATATTTAAAGATATTTATTTGTATATAATTATATATTATATTAATCAACAAAAACAACATAAAAATCTCAAAGCAATAAATTGATATAAATTTATAATATAAAAAAAACAAGTTCTCAAAATAATCCCCAACATTCAATCAATCTATAAATCCATTTTCTAATATCCTCCCTAAACTCCTTGCAAAACTTGATACTCTACCTATCACCTGCCATCTCTTTTCTAACTTTTTTATAGTCTACTGGAGTAGAACCACGTTTATTACTTTGCTCAGATGACGAAGCCTCGTCTGAGATTGCAAGGTGTCTGCAAAGGTGTTAGCCATAATGCAATAATTTCATGTGAATCGCTAACTGTGACAATTTCCCTCTTTATCTAGAACAAGTCAATAAGCCATCAGAACATTTCATTAGAAAATGAATATTTAAAACCTACATATAATTTTGTGATAACCAGGCTTTCAGACATATTGGATTAAGGTACATTATGTGTTTATGTGTTAATAAGCATGAATTAATTGGAAGTATGTGATTATGCATGCTAAATAAAATGGATTATATGTGTATGTGGTGTGAATGATTTCTGTCCACATAATTGGAAGCAGCATACAAGCACCTTGGTAAGCAGCTTGTATGATGCTGCTGAATGATTTTTGTCCACATAATTGGAAGCAGCATA
>NC_037538.1:21776941-21778406 GCF_001531365.2 Cynara cardunculus var. scolymus
GAGAGCCAAGAAAGCCAAAAAGGGGACAGCCACGTCACTAGCTGGGGCCTTTTAAAAGGCTTCAGTTATTGAAACTAGCCTTACCCCCGAGGAATCTTCTGTTATCCCTCCCAGCTCTTCAGTGATTTCTCCTATCACTGTCGTATCAGTGGTACCTTCACCAATCACTTCAGTGACCCAAATCACTGAAAGTGTAGATATCAGCACTGCCACTGCTGAACACCCACATCTTTTCTCAACCATTTTATCTTCTCCTCCCTCCTTGGTCTTTACACATGTCGATGATGTATCAGCGACTGTCCTTCCTGATACTGAGACACGCACCACTGGACCTGAGGCTGCTCCTCTCGATGCTCCTCAGTATACGGATGTCCATCCTCTCGAGGACATCTTTGCTCCCACCAGTGACACTCCTAATGATGTCACTGAAGGCCCCTCAAGTATTCCATCTTCCTACCCCTTAATTTCTTCTAACCTTGAGCCTTTAGCACACTTCTTCTTTTGCAGGTCCTTCTTTGATGCATCAGCCTGATGCTCAAGAAGTGGAAGACGGAGAAAGAGAGAAAGATAATGGAGGAGATGAAGAAATTGATGATGACTATGATATGTCATCGGATATCAAGTTTCTCCTTCCAGCCGTTGATACCGTCCTCTCCAGGGTCAACGAAGTTCACCAAGAGATGTCCTGCCAAGGCGATCTTGATACGAACTTCCTTGCCCTCCAGGCGAATGTTCAAGAAGTTTAGAGTCAGCTCCAGACTCTCCAAGAAGCTGTTCAAGCCAACAACGATGCCATTGTTGTTCTTCACAGTAGGGCTGACGATGCTCAGGCGATAGCTGATCAGCAGACTGGTCTTCTTCAACAAATCTTGGATGATGTCCGTCAACCAGCTCCAGTGATTGTACCTTCTTTCTCTGCCGATGATCGCACCCAGCTCTATGAGACGCGTGAGGCAACGACAACTCTAGCCAATGCTTTGCAAAGGCTGGAGGAATCCATGGTTCTCCAGCGTCAGCGCTTCGACGAACTCTCTGGCCAATTTTCTCAAGTCTTAGCCAGAGAGGGGGAGATGAGGTCCAACGCTGGTAAATCATCTGATGTTGCTCCTACAGCTTCTCAGGCTGTTGGCCCAGTATCAGCTTCAGTTGCAGTTGAAGCTAAGGCTCTCGAAGCTGAAGCAGATGCTGCTCCTGTAATCACGACCACCGAAGTTGCTCTAGCTGAGGATGTCGAAGCCATCCCTAGGGATGATGTCCATACCATCAGTGTTGCCGGTCGACTAGAGTGGGTATCTAATCAACCCAGCTCTTTTGCTCCAACAGACCAGCAGATGTCTCAGCTAAAGGAGTCGCTCGACCAGACTAGAGTAAAAATTCCTCTTCGTACCTTTAGTGGTGGTGAGTTTGACTTCCTATCTGAAGCTGAAAGACTCGAGGCATTAAGGGCTGAAGAAGAGCTAGAGCT
>NC_037538.1:21779466-21798591 GCF_001531365.2 Cynara cardunculus var. scolymus
ATTCACTGACAGTCTATAAGTCAGTGAATAAGCTTTCAGTTTCAGTTTCCGTACTTGTAATTTTCTTAGATATAACTTAAGAAAACTTCTCAAGTTGAGACTGACCAAACTGAAAAAGATCCCAAAATAGTAAAAAGGGACATGTATTTTATATGTAACTTTTTCCTTACTATTATTTGATAARATAACCTTCTTTATGTTATCTTGTTATCATCAAATAGAGGAAGATTGTTGATCCTCTCTCTCAGTGATTTGATGATAATCCCTTTTCTCTTTCACGTTGTATTTGTGTTTCTGTATTTTCAGTTCCAGCGATCTTCACTGAGTATGTTCAGTGATCGCTGAATAACTTGATTTGTAAATCTTTCAGAAACAACAAAACTTCAAGAAGACAACACTCACACCAAATAACCTTCAGCAAACATCGAAGACTGAAACTGAAGATTAGAGACCGGCGAGTACATGATCTGAAGCGGTATTCAGTGGTTACAAGTCTGTCTATATATGTG
Source organism: Cynara cardunculus var. scolymus (assembly GCF_001531365.2). Lineage (NCBI taxonomy): Eukaryota > Viridiplantae > Streptophyta > Magnoliopsida > Asterales > Asteraceae > Cynara > Cynara cardunculus. The sequence continues at coordinate 21,779,976 of NC_037538.1, forward strand.
TGAAGACTGCTCTAGCTTCAGCGAATGATGATGAGACCTTCAGGTCATTCCAGCATCCAACGATCAAAGGAAGTTTGCTTAGCACGATTGTTGTTGTCTTGTCCTTATGCACACAAAGGACAAACCCATACCCTTACAAAAGTTAGTACGGTACGGAGCCGATTAGTCGACTCTTTGTCCACCAACTTTAGGTAAGGATGTCTGCTCAGAAATAGTAGTTTTGTACTATTCACTGTAGCAAAGGACAAGCCTTCCTCTTAAGGTTTGACACGCACTCTAAAACTACCGTATTGCATTAAATGATCATTTAATGCACTGGGTATAAATAGAAGTGTTTCTTCTCCATGTAGAGAGCGCGCATCTCTCTCTAACCTTATTCTTACTTCAAGCATTTTCTAGCTTAAAGTAAAGGATCTTTCTTTTAGTAATCTATTTTCTTGTATTTGCTAAAGCTTTGTGTGTAACCAAAGATTGTTTAGATAGGTTKTTATTACCTTATCTTTTCGCAAACAATCTTGTAAAATCTGTATTGATCTTCTCTATCAATATATATTTTAAATTTGAAAATATTGTGTTTGTATTCATCCCCCCCTTTCTACAAACTATTTCTCTTTTTTTAGACCCTTACGGGACCAACAAAAATCTACCAAGCAAACCCTTGTAGCTACCTTCTCAAACCATTAAGAGATTATTACTCTACATGAGGCGGTTCGAGAATGTATATGGATAAGGTCTGTCATTATACATATAAGAGGGGATAGTGGTTTAAGTTCAACCACTCAAAATCCTAAATGCATATATGAAGATAATGCAGCTTGTATCAAATAAATGAAAGTAGGATATACCAAGGGTGATAAAACAAAACATATTTTGCCAAAGTTTTTCTATAATCAGCAACAACAGACTCTGCTTAAGATTCAAGTGAATCAAGTAAAGGCTAAGAAAAATGTGGCTGATTTGTTTACCAAATCACTGTCTAAGACCACATTTGAGAAACTGGAAAACATTGGAATGCGAAGACTTACCAAACTCCCTTGATTAATGTACGTATCAGGGGGAGTAATACACAAAAGGGGGAGTCTACTATATGTGTAATATTGGTATATTGTGCTTTTTCCTTCACCTAATGTTTTATTTTTTTCATTAGGTTTTGTTCCTTGTTGTAAGGTTTTAGTGAGACAACAATTTATATACAATATTGTTTTTCTAACACTCATGATTAATGTACGAATCTGAAAGAATATTAGACTAAAAGGAAAAGTCTATGTATTGCAAAGAAACTGGTGCGTTGTACTCTTTCATTCGTCCTAATTTTATTTTTTCCCAATTGGGTTTTTATTTTGGCGTAAGGTTTTAATGAGGAAACAATTGTGCACCATCACTCCTTTGACTCGGCACAAGGGGGAGTATTATAGGATAAGTGTGCCACCGTCTAAAGGATATGACGATAGAGATAGAGATAGATATATTATAGTTAGATTTGAAGTGAAATATGTCGTAGTTATCTACTTGTAACCCATCCCTATAGAAAGGGTTTATGGCTAATGAGAATTACATATTCCTTCTCTCTTCTATTGTTGTTCCTTTTCAGTTATTCTATAACAGATATATATTTTTTATTCAATTTTTTTTTGGGTTTTGCGGTTGTTTTGGTTTTACATGTATAAAAAACCAATGTTATTCATGAAACCAGATAAGAAACCAAATAAACAAAACCCAGTTTTGTTAATAGAACCAGAACAAAACTAAATTTCATTGATGTTTTATTGCTGAAGTAATGAAATGTAGTTTCATGTTTCATTGCTAAAATAATGAAATAGTTATGGTTTCATGTTTCATTGTTAAAAACAAATTTCATCAACAAAAAAATTCTAAAAAACTGATAGCTTAGAATCGTATATGTTCACACAGTGGGCACAATGTCACCACAATGGCGGTGCAAGTGCATGCTAACACTATGATCGCTACAAGTAATAGGTTGGTAAAGTTACTGAGATCGTATCCACAAAGATCAGACTTTCAAGGACTAAGTCGAGAATATACCGATTTCAATTAGAGAAGAAAACATTTTTTGAGCAAGCTTGGATGATTTTAACAATTAAGTAAAGACAATTAATTCAAAGAAAAGGATATGGGTGTAAGCATTATCTAAGACATTTATAGTAAACTCATGGTCAACAGGTGTCACAAAAACGTCTATAAAAATCCCTTTCTCTCGAAGGTGAAACTTTATAGACACTTCACATAAAGTTCCCATAGTCACCACTTTTGCCAACTCAAAACTTACCTATTTAACTAAGTCAACCTCTAAGGATCGTAGCTCTACCAGTATGAAAATAAATGCCCAAATCTCTTTGTGACACCAATAACTACCAACATTTGTACCTTAGTTAAAATCATGCAAAAACTCGTATCCCTACATGACCATAAAAGACTTTCTCAAATCTTCTTGCATCACTCAAGCCGTATTTTCGGATCCTTTCATCTCTAGGTCAAAGATCTAATATTAACACTTGCAAGTGATCGGCTTCTTTGCGTTGAGTTAAAGTCCTGACTCAAATGGCCAAGTCTAAGAGTTAGTGAAAATGGCAACACCCAAGTGTTGCCTACTAGTCTTCGATTTGACTCACACCCACACCCAAAGAGGTGTTTAGATTATAATAAAAATAGAGAATATAGAAGAAAAGAAATACTTAAGCAATACTTTCATTAAAATAAAACTATAATCTGTCACCACAGTGGTGAGACTGTGGGTAGAAATTACAACAAAACAAACTTAATACAAGAAAGCTAAACTAAAACTTTAAATGAAACTTAGAAAGAATTCGGATTGTCTTGAATTGAACTCAAAGGCTCTTTATATAGAGAGAAAAATGAGAAGATGTCACCCAAAAATCTAATGGAAAGAAGCTTTAAAATGCCCTTTGGATAACAAAGTTATTCTCCTTTTATTTATGTGCAAAAGTCAGGTTTACTTTCTTTTAGAGGCTCCTTACATCCCTGAAATCTTCAATCATTATCCAAACAAATCTAAATTTTGCCCACTATGGTGACATGGTAGGCACAGTCTCATAGTTAACCAAAAAATGATGTGAATAACCATAAAAATATAAACAATTATCCTCAAAAGTTCCAAATAAAAATAAATAAATAAAATAGAGAAACATTAACACATAAAACGAAAGTGTAAACTAAAATTGAATAAAAACAAACACAAATAATGAGTAATAACACTTAGAATGAGAATTATCAGTTACCATAAAAACCACAATAAACCGGGAAATAAAGATGGACAGTTACCATAAAAAAATTAAGATGGCGGATTACCTTAAAAACCAAAATAAAACCAGAAATATTTAACTACTTAAAATACCTAAATTATCCATTAATCGCTAATAGTCAAAACTACTATTATAATTAAAATAATTTTGCCATAACTAAAAGTATTTTAACTCATATATGATTGGTTGGATGGAGTTTGCATGGTTTGTACTAATAAAGTGGTTTGCAAGTGATCCACCCTTTATGTATATAAGGCAAATTAAATGCAATCTTTTCAAATGTTGCAACCAATACAACCTAATGAAATTTAATCCTAAACTTAGATCATCACCTCTTTTAAGGAGTATATTCATTTTTACTTTTTCTAAATGCAATTGTCTTAACCACCCTACCCTAACCCACCACTAACCACCATGCCACTATTGTCACCGTTATACCTACCCACTATGATAACCGGGATCCGGTTATATAATTTGGGGTGGTTTAAAAAATTTTGGTAAGTAATTATTTTATTTGTGTTTTGTTAATTCCTAGTAGAATGTTTATTATATGTCAATCACCTATGATGCATACATATATGTTTAAGTGTGTGAGAGAGTTTTAAAATATTAAAACTCACCGCCTATAATGGAAAGTATAAAAGGGATTAGTTGAATTCATCCACTTCATTTCTATTTTGGGAAAGAAAAGGGGAAGAGAGAAAAGAAACTGTGTGTTTTCTTGTGTGGAGAAAAGTTGTGGTTGATTCTGTGATCATAATTTGGATCTATTTGCTATGTAATTCATCTTCAAATACGTGCATTTTAAGGTGTGTTTTACAATGTTTTGGTTTATAACACTTCTGGTAGTTATTGTGTTATATGATAAGTGGTGTATTAGTTATACCTTTTTTCTGTTATATTTATCATTGCGTAATCTACTATCTGATAAGAACCCTTATTGCACATAGTATTGTTCGATGAGGACCCTTATTGTATATAGTGTTGTCTGATAAACACTGTTGTCGCCCAAGGTGTTGTCCGAATTGGGTGTTCATCGCCCAAGTGTTGTCCGGATTAGGTGTTCATCGCCCAAGTGTTGTCTGGTGAGGGTGTTTCATCGCCCAAGTATTGACCGATGAGGGTGTTCATCGCCCATATGTTGTCCTATGAGGGAAATTATCGCCCAAAATGTTGAAACTATTTTAAAACCATTCATGGCTAAAAATGTCAAATTTGATTACATTTTATGAGGAAATAAGGGTGGCATATCAAGGAGAGGTGTACCATGTGATAAGGGTGACATATCAAGTAGAGGTATACCATAGGATAAGGATGGAAATTGTGGAATCTGTATTTTGATCATAACTCTTGTTGTCACATCCATGAGATGCAATTATTCAGAGTTATCATTTCTCTGTGACGTGAAGACTTGGAACTATAACTCTTATTGATACGATAATAATGACGTTGTGCAGAGGAGGAAAATCGCTTATAGCCAGAGGCTTTAATTGCATGTGTTTCGAATAAACAATGTTTTTGGGTTACTGGATATTGCACTTCAAACTGTTCAAAAGAGTAAAGATTTGATAAAGAACCCAGAGGGTCTCTGGCTATCATTGAATCCATTTTTTTGTGTTCAAAACAATTCTTATTTTTAAGTTTTAATCAATAACCAAGAGCTCTAGTTGGTCACATTTCCTTGTAATATTTAAAAGTTGAGATTAGGAGCTCTAGACCTTATGAGCCATAAGAGCTCTGGGTATTACGTATCGAATGATGTAAGAACCTAAGTAGTTAAGTTTCTTGTGCGGTAAGAAATGAATTTATAACTCACATTTTGATTGTGATTTTGGAGTTATAGTTTATAAAAGTTGTTAGATATTTGTAAAATTACAAATAGGTTTTGGTGATTTTCACCCTGTAATTGCAAAGAAAGGGGATTTCTCACTAGACCTCAAGGTCTAACCCTTATTTTGTGTTTAAAAATGTGCAATGTAGGTCAGACTTTTATAAGGGATAAGGGCAAGAGAAAAATGTGAAATTTCTCTATCTATGCTTACTTGATTTATGAAGAACAGTATGTTATCTGTTGGATTTTTGGAATACTGGTTTCTATGCCTGCTATGTACAAGAATGTTATTTTGGAAATTTTTGGTTGTAAATTTGTAATATAACTTCTTGTACTATTAGGACCAAAGGTGTACTATTTATATTTTTTTGATATATGAAGTACATGGTAATATGCAAATGTGGATATTGGGGTGTTACACCCACTCCTAGCCACCCGACCACCATCCCACTAATGTTATCGTCACAACTACCACCCCGACACCTATCCCCTCCGCCCCGCCTACCCCTCCCCTAACCTAACTCCCCACCCTGACTGCCCCATCCTGTCTGCCCCCAACAATCCCCACATTGTTGGATCTATGTGCCTATGACATTAAACTTGACGATACGGCTAATGATACACGATCGCCCAAAGGGTCACACACAAATTAACCTCAATCGTACGATCGAATGTGATTTTATTATTTTCAATCCAAACAATTGTCAGGAAAATTATTATTTAATCGAAATAATAATTTCTGATAATAATAATAAAATATATGTTATATATTTTGACTAGTGTTTAAGTCTAATATGTATTTGATACATATTATTATTTCCATTGTTCTAAATGTACACTTAATTTGTTACGTGTGACATTAATTATATAAGTTTTATATTTTGATATAAAATTTATATGAAACAACTAATATCTAACTAATAAAACTATGGTTAGTTTTAGTTTGTTTATTAGTTGATTTCTAAGTATATTGGTTGCTTTCAAATACACTACAAAGGACATTTAAAATATTAAACAATAGAGGACAAGGTATAGGATGTAAGAAGTATGTTGGGAGACATGACCTCACATTCTTTCTTCTTTTCTTCCTTTTGAATCTATCATATATATGCATGTGTGGTGGTTCATCAAGAAGGAGGTAATACATATTCTCATACTATCCTAACTTTTTCTAAGTTTTCTCTCTAAAATTCAAAGTGTTAGAGACTTTAGAGAAAAAATTAGGAGATACATACTTGGTTTTTATTTCTAAGATAGAGATAAAAACAAACTAGTTTGGGTTGCAAGGAACGAGCATTCAAAAAGAGGTTGCTTGGTGTGGATCAACCTTGGAGGGAGATCCATCTTTCCTCTCTACCCAACATCAACGTTCAAGCTTCAAAGGTTGTAGTACAAAAACCCACTATGGTTATGTTTTTGTTTTTTCTAAGTTCTTTAATGCATGAGATCCTTGTTGGGAGTTTTTGTGAAAATCGTTGTGGGTTTATTTTATGCTTTCGTTGCTAGATAATTTTGTTTTAAAGTTTCCTACAAATCCCATCAGTGGTATCGGAGCCGATCATGCATGACTTAGAAAACGTCTTTTTTATCAAAGAACTTTTTGGTACATTCCTGATCAAAAGAAAATGGATATTTTTCTTTTATTGGAAAAGTTATGGATTTCCTTTTGTCCTATCTTTTTTATTTCAACCTTCTCCTTGCTTTTTGGTTGTGATGGTTGTTTTTTATATGTATATATATAAATTGTTTATATGTTGTTTGTGGGTGCATGGCAAACTTTTTACCCCGTGTGATGAATGTTTGTAATATTATTTCATGGATTTGTAATAATAAGTCATTTTGTAATTTTTGGAGGATGTAAAAGTACTAGATTAGATCTTGTATTTTGTTTCTTTAAAATGTTGCAAGACTTGAAGATAGAGCTTTGGATTTCCATTACCGGATGACGAGTCAAGTGGGAGCTCAAATATCGTCACGAGATGGCTTTGATATTTAATTTCCTTTAGGGTTGACTCGGATTATCTATATGCGTGGTTGAAATAGGATTTTGCATGCTAGAAAATGTTTTTTTTAATCTTTTGAATCGTAAATTGGAGTTTGGTATAATTTTATAAGGAAAATGTAATTAAAATGAGTTTTAGTAAAATATTGTTTTTTAGAACTCAACGTCTTTTTATAGAACGTCATTTTAATGAGTTTTGATAAATCAAAATTGAGTAGTAAAAAATAATTATCAAACTCTATAATTGGAAGCTTTAATAAAGTCGCTTTATTTAAAAGCTAAAATTGGTCGTAACTTGAATTTTATAAAATTGGTTTTTGAAATTCTAAATTCGACAAGTGAAATAAGTTTTTACTATAAAAATCGTATAATGATTTTTGAATTCAAGCTTTTATCATTGTACATCATTTTGGTGAAATGCAATTTCTAATAAAATAATAAAATCCCTTTTTTAAATAAAATGTAAGTCAATGTCATCCTTTTAAAAGACACTCGCTTGTTACTAGATGATCTTGAGGACAACGCCTCCACCAACCACTTGACCACCATGTTACATGCGAGATGGTGTTTTACGCTTCCCATGATAGTCATGGCCCAAGGACCACAGTTTTTTTTTGGATGACTTAGAACTCGATCTTATAAACAGTGTCTCCATCAATTATAAGTGAAAGCTGGCATAGATGGGATAAACATGTCTAAAATAACAAAATGTTGTCATATGATCCCACAAAGAATTAAGAGTTGCATATGTGATGCAATTGGTAATCGTCACCTACCTAAATAACTTAAACTTGTAATCAGTACCTCCGTCAGTTACAATCGAAAGGGTTTTATGAATCTTAACTTTAATAAAAATTAATGTTTCATAACTTAAGGGAAATTAATTGTATTAAAGAATCAAATTTGGAAAGTACTACATCAAAACTTTGTAATTTTTGTAGATGGCACCCTCAAACCAACATCGACCCCGATGCTAGGTCTTTCTCTAAGATCTGTCTTGGAAAAAGACAAGCTAAATGGTACGAACTTCTTGGACTGGTACCGTAATTTGAAGATTGTCCTCAAACACAAGAAGAATTCGTACATTCTCGAGCGACTCGTTCCCGAGGAAGCCTTTACCAACGCCACCAAAAACATACGTGATGCTTGGACAAAGCACTTTGACGACTCAAATGAGATCTCTTGTTTGATGCTCGCCACTATGGTTCCAAACCTCCAGTAAGATTTGGAAAATTTAGGTGCTTATGAGATCTTGTCGCAACTGAAAGACATGTTTCAGCAACATGCAAGGCAACAACGCTATGAAATTGTCAAAGCATTTCATGCTTGTATGATGGTGGAGGGGACGTTCGTTAGTACTCATGTACTCTAAATGAAGAGCTTAGTAAACCAATTTGACAGGATTGGATTGACTATCCCAGTTGAGTTAGTTACAGATTTGATCCTTAACTCACTCCCCAAATCATTTGACCGGTTCATCATGAACTATAATATGAATAATTGGGAGAAGTCTATCTCGGAGTTGCGTTTGATGCTCAAGACTGCCGAAAAGAACATTCCAACTAAGGCATCTCCAATGCTCACTATAAGGGAAGGGAAAATCAAGAAACCCTCTACCACTCCCAAAGGCAACAAATATAAGGGGAAGGGTAAAGGGAGGGTCCCTAGCAACAAAGTTAGCATTGTCCGAGTCCATTACTTGAATAACAAAGTTAATAACAAGACCACCAATTATTCAGTTTTCATTATGTTGTATAAATGGGTGGCTGCAAAAAGAGCCTGTTTGAACCATCTAAAATAAACTTAAACAACTGATCAATTATAGATACATAAGGGTGGGTTGCTAACAGAGTGAGGGCAGAACATGAAAAGCAACCTTGATGTGGTAAAGGCTGGCAAAATCATCATTTAGCTAAGTAAAAAGTATGATAAATACACATTTCTAAAAATGTGTGCTTTTTTCATTATGAACATTTATTGCACCAACTTTCACCAACCATGGTTATAAATTTCAAATGTTTAATAGTCTTGTATCAAGTTAAATTTGTCACTCAATCTTGATGCTGATTGATGAGTACACGTCTAAAAACGTTCATTGATCTCTTTAAATATTTGAAACACTTAATTAAACGATTAGTTGCTAATAGAAGTGGTAGAGGATGCTTAACTTCTAGGCAATCGATTAAGTGACCTTAACTAATTGAAGCGGTAAGGGGACTCTTAGTGCCTAGGCAGTCCAAAACTGGGATTTTTTTAGAACACTAAGGGGTCACCTAAATGCTTACCGGTAAGTGTTCATCGATAGGATTCAACATTATAATTTATTTTGATACATAAGATTTTATTACATCAAAACATATCGAATGCAACAAGTTATAGGGTAAGTGCTTACCTGGGTAAGAGTCGTCATCCTTTCTTACCGGGTAAGACACTCTATCATTTTCATTGCTCCTACCCGGTAAGATTTTTGACCCTTTTCATGTTCATCCGATAAGAAAATTTATCTAGTAAACACTTACCAAGTACGTGTTCAGTAAACGGCCCATAAATACTCAAATATAAGCACATAGCCACATGTTTGATTTTTTGTTTGCATCTACTGGTTGTCTACCCATTTTACTATGAGAAACAGAGTAGCACATTAGGAAGTTGATACATTTGGTAGTTTGAAATGTGAAATGATGTTGTTTGGATGAAAATTTGCTAATATTTTGTGATAATCAGATCCTGGTTATCATCCAAGGTAATTAATATGTGATTATCTAATTAAATGATTACGTGACAGCATGATAAATTGTTATATTTGATCATGCTAGTATGTGAAATTATATGCATAATATGGATGCATGTATGGGATTGGATGTGTGTCTGTGTGTGTGTGCAAAATTATATATGTATATATAGAATTATATCAATATATATATATATATGCATACATGCATGTTATATGAGTACATGGTATGTGTGTGTATGCATGCATGAGTAAGCCGACTTTCTTGTTTTGGAAATATATAAAAGGAGGGCTTAGCCTTCATATTTCTTCTTCTTGCCTTTTTATAAAGTTGTGCGATTTAAAGAGAAGAGAGGTTGACCGGATTATTTCTTTTCTAGAGATTCAAGTTGATTTCAAGTATTTTGATTCAAAAAGCTTGTTAAGGTGAGTAATTTCTAAACTCTTTTGCATAAAATTATTACTGGTTTTATATGAATCTTGTTTATTTTTGTAAAGAAATCAGTCTTTTGCTCAAGTGTTTTATCCGGATATTAAACCGGACAAGGCTTGTCCGGATTGTTTTAAATCGGACAAAGGTTAAACGATGTATTGTCCGGACTTTTATCCGGACTAAGTTGAAATTTCTTCTAAGTGTTAAATCGGTCAAGTGTTGGGCAATTAAGTCTTAAATCGCTCAGGTGTTGAACGGTTTAACCTTAAACTGGTTAAGTGTTGATCGGGTTATAATTGGTAAGAATGATTATCTTTTTGAACTGAGAAGTAGGAATACGACCAAATGGTGGCCGGATTATTTTAAATCGGTCAAGTAGTGAGCGAGGTATTGTCCGGACTTGTTATCCGGACAAAGTTGTTGAAATATATTTTTAAGTATTAAATCAGACAAAGATTATGCTGTGTGTTGTCCGGATTGTTGACCGGAGATGAAGTCCGGCTAAATCAAGTGACTGGATTTGAAGTTATGCCTTGTGATTTTGATAAGAAATGTTATATTATCATAAAAAAGAAGTTTTGAAAGAAATGATTTTTGTATTGATAATAATTTCAATGGCTGCGGTCTATTTGAAATTATTTTGTGAAATATTTTGATGAGGAAATAAGAGTGGCATATCAAGGAGAGGTGTACCCTGGGATAAGGGTGACATATCAAGGAGAGGTGTACCAAGGGATAAGGGTGGCATATCAAGGAGAGGTGTACCTTTGGTTATAAGGGTGGCATTTGTATGTGTGTGTTGTATGATTTAACTTTTTCTATTATATCCTTTAAGATTACCGTGTTCTGGAATCTTTATTTCTTTGTGATTTAAAGATTTAGGATCAATGTTCTTATTGGAAATCATAGTTTAGATGTTATTGAGGAGAAAACATCAGGTTTGGCCTGAAACTTTATAAACCTTATTTTGGTTTTAAAAAGGTTTAAAAGTGGCATATGTGAAACCTGATTGGTTTAGAGGTATGGGATTCGTATAATTGAAAGCTTTGCTTGAAATATGAAAGAAGTCTGGTATTGTGTTCTTATTGGTTCATATAATTGTTATATATGAAAGGATGTTTTTCCATAAAGATTTTGGTGATTTTTCACCCTGCAATAAMATAAGTAGGGTATCTCACTAGACCTTTCGGTCTAACCYTTGTTTTGTGATTTTAACTATGTGTTGCAGGAGGTATGRAYAGTAAGGGAAAGGGGAAAAYTTAATATTTTCCTATATRCATTTMTGCTTGAAGATYTRTTTTGATGTACAGTTTTGATTATTTAGTACAAGTAATGTATTTGAATTTTTAGACCTTGTATTTGGTCATAATAGATTCTTGTACTAAGGGACCTGAATGAAATGATATCATGTATTTCTTTTGTACGAGATATGTGTTACATGCAATATATGGTTTAGGGGGTGTTTCAAAGTGGTATCAGAGCCTGAGTTTAAGGGATTTAGGTATTTAACAGCATGATACCTAGACTTAAACTGTTTTATTGCATGTTAAGGGTCCCGGACATAGTTAGCTCCATTGGAAATAAATATGATGGGTTGAAAGAACAGTGTGTAAGGTAAATTTTAATTACATCTAGCCAGTGTAATTATAGATTTACAGGTACACATCTGAACTTGAATACTTCATTATATTTGGGAATGTGAATACATGATTATTAACACTAAATTCTACAGATGTCTAGCCGAACTGGAAGATCTGAAAGAACGGCTCGTCCAGAGTCTGAAGAAATGGAAGAGTCACATGTTAATCTTCCAACTAGCACATCCAGAAATAGAGGTCGAGGAAGACCAAGGGGATGAGGTAGAGGAAGAAGTCAGTCTCAGGGAAGGGGTCGGACCGAAATACATTCTGAACATGAGGAATCTCACTCTGGGAATGTTCAGGAAAGGTCGGTGCCACACCCAGAATATATAACCAGAGATATGTTGGCAGAGGAAATGGAGAAGTTGCGGGAAACTCTGACATCTATCATGGGAATACCGGCTAGGGTGGAAACGGAAAGAGTGGAAGTTCATCCCTCTGTTCCAGTCACCCATAATAAGGAAGGGAATATTAAGATGTTTTTGGCATGCAAACCACCAACCTTTTCTGGGGAAAGAGATCCAGTAAAAGCTATGTGCTGGATTAAGGAGATGGAATCTGTGTTCAACACTATTCGGTGTTCGGAAACAGATAAAGTTCGATTTGCTGTTTCTGTATTAAAGTCAAATGCTTTATTCTCGTGGGAAGTTGAATCGTCTACCAAAACAGATATTTTACAGACTCTGTCTTGGGTAGAATTCGTGGATAGATTCAAGAATCAATTCTGTCCTAAAACGGCAGTGAGACAAATGGAGGAATATTTCTTGAAACTAGAGCAAGGAAATGGAACAGTTCGGGAGTATACCGAAAGATTCATTGAATACTCTTGTTTTGTCGAACATTATGTTTCAACTGAATTCAGGAAGATAGAGAGATATATCTGGGGTTTGAAACCCTCAATTAGAGAATTTATTATTGCTATGAACCCCAATACCTTTCCATTAACAGTAGATGCAGCTGAGGTGACCGAACGAAATAAGAATAGACAATCAGAAGGAAAGGTTGTTGAGAAAAGAAAATGGGAGGGACCTTCATATTTTTCGAGGGCCGAAAACTGTTAGATATGATAACAGATCTAAGAAAAAGATCGGTGAGAAAGTCTAATCACAGTGCCGACAAATTCATCAGGGTGAATGTAAGATGGACCCAAGGAAATGTTATAAGTGTGGCGAAGCAGGTCATCGGTCTAGAAACTGCCCAGCTAACAGAAGGTGTTTTAATTGCAATTCTCTGGATCATATTCGACCAAATTGTCCCTTGTTGAGAACTCCACAGTTAACAATGGGGAGTAATGCGTCGGGTACACGGGAAAGACCTACTGTGAATAGAGGAGGGCAAGGAGGGGCACGCGGATGATCCTTCCAGATGACTAAGAACGAGGCAGAAGCATCACCGGATGTAGTAACAGGTATATTCCTTCTGAATTCAATACGTGCTAAGGTGTTATTTGACTCTGGTGCAAACTTTTCGTTTATATCACCATTGTTTGCTCAAACTGCATGTTTGAATTCTGTGCTACTTGATGATAAATTAGTAGTTGATACTGCTAATAGTCAGGAAACTGTTACTAGTGTGTGCAATAACTGTATTATTGTTATTGAGGACTGTGAACTTTCGATCCGGTTATTTCCTATGCCAATGAAAGAATTTGACATAGTAGTGGGTATGGACTCATTGGCAAAGTATCGGGCTAGCATTGTTTGTAATCAGAAAATAATCAGAATTATTCTGCCAGACCAGAGAACAATTGTTATTTATGGTGATCGTCTGAATCATCATACCAATATTTTGTCAGTAATGAAAGCCTAGAAAAGTATTCGGAAGAAGTGTCAAGGATGTTTGGCATATGTAATTGATCTGAAGAAAGAAAAGGGAAAAGAAGAATCAATTCCGATTGTTAGTAAATATCCAGAAGTCTTTCGAGAAGACTTATTTGGATTACCGTCAGATAGAGTCATTGAGTTCCGAATTGATTTAGTACCAGGAGCTGTACCAGTAGCAAAGGCGTCGTATCGTTTAGCTCCATCTGAATTGAAAGAATTGGTTGCACAGTTGAAAGATTTAACTGATAAGGGATTTATTAGGCCTAGCACTTCACCTTGGGGTGCTCCGGTCCTATTCGTTAAAAAGAAGGATGGGTCTCTGCAAATGTGTATAGACTATCGTGAACTGAATAAGTTGACAATTAAAAACAAGTATCCTTTACCGAGGATTGATGACTTGTTTGATCAACTGGTAGGAGCAAGTTATTTCTCCAAAATCGATTTAAGGTCAGGATATCATCAGCTTAAAGTTAGGKAAAAAGATGTTGCCATAACAGCATTCAGGACAAGGTACGGCCATCACGAATTCTTAGTTATGCCATTCGGCTTAACTAATGCACCTGTAGCTTTTATGGATTTGATGAATAGGGTATATAAGGAATATCTAGATAAATTCGTTATTGTATTTATCGCTGATATTCTTATATACTCTAAAACCGAAGAAGAACATACGGAACATCTTCGTTTGATACTGGAATTATTGAAGAAAGAAAAGTTATATGCCAAATTGTCCAAGTGTGAGTTCTGGTTAAGAGAAGTTCAATTCTTGGGTCACGTTATTTCAGAAGYYGGAGTACAAGTAGATCCAGTAAAAATAGAAGCAGTTGCAAGATGGGAAGCTCCAACAAATCCTTCTGAAGTCCGTAGCTTTTTGAGTTTGGTAGGTTACTATCGTAAGTTTATTCAGGACTTTTCTAAGATAGCCGTGCCATTAACTAAATTTACTCGGAAGAATGTTAAATTCCAGTGGAAAAAAGAACAACAAGAAGCTTTCCAACTATTAAAAGATCACCTCTGTAGTGCGCCGGTGTTAACTCTACCAGATGGATCTGACGACTTTGTGGTATACAGCGATGCTTCAAAGTTAGGATTAGGATGCGTTCTGATGCAGAGAGGAAAAGTGATTTCTTATGCATCAAGACAAATGAAGGATCATGAGAAGCAGTATCCAACTCATGATATGGAGTTAGCTGCGGTAGTATTCGCTCTAAAAATCTGGAGGCATTATCTTCTGGGAACAAAGTGCCAGATTTACACAGATGACAAGAGTCTACAGCATTTATACAGCCAGAAAGATTTAAATATGCGACAGTGTCGGTGGATTGAACTTGTTAATGATTATGACTGTGAAATCCTTTACCACCCAGGAAAGGCCAATGTGGTAGCTGACGCTTTAAGTAGAAAAGAAAGAAGCGGGACTATTAAAACGGTGGCAATGAGAATAAGCTTAATCCCTGATATTCATGAAGAAGTTCTGAGATGTCAGAAGGAAGCTATAAAAGAAGATCTTATCAAATCAGAAAAGTTGGGTAAGATGATTTCAACCTTGAAACCAAATGACAAAGGAATTATGTGTTTTCAAGGGCGAATTTGGATACCATATTTTGGAGATATCCGAAGTATAATATTAAATGAAAGTCATAAATCTCGATACTCTATCCATCCAGGCACCAATAAGATGTACCGAGATTTAAAACCTTTTTATTGGTGGCCAGGATTGAAAAGAGACATAGCTCGGTATGTGGAACAGTGTCTGACATGTTTACGGGTAAAGATTGAACAGATTCGTGAAAGAATCAAAACAGCACAAGATCACAAGAAAAGTTATGCAGATAATCGTCGAAAGCCAATTGAGTTTGGTATAAGTGATTTTGTGATGTTAAAAGTTTCGCCATGGAAAGGTGTCATCAGATTTGGAAAGAAAGGGAAGCTCAGTCCAAGGTATGTGGGGCCGTTCAAAATATGTAAGCGAATTGGGCCAGTAGCATATCAGTTAGAGCTGCCAGAAGAGCTGAGTCTGATTCACAACATTTTTCATGTGTCGAATATGCGGAAATGTTTGGTTGATTCAAATCTAGCTATACCATTGCCAGAGATTCAATTAGACAGTAAGTTAAATTTTGTAGAAACACCAGAAGCTGTTATTGACCGAAAGATCAGGTTGTTGAGAAGCAAGAAATAAGTCTGGTGAAAATTCAGTGGAAGTTTCACAAAGGACCAGAAGCAACATGGGAATTGGAATCGAAGATGAGATCAAAATACCCGTGGCTTTTTTATTAAAGGAATTACAGGACGGAATTCTTTTGAGGGGTGGATAATGTGATAATCGGATCCTGGTTATCACCCAAGGTAATTAATATGTGATTATCTGATTAAATGATTACGTGACAGCATGATAAATTGTTATATTTGATCATGCTAGTATGTGAAATTATATGCATAATATGGATGCATGTATGGGATTGGATGTGTGTCTGTGTGTGTGTGCAAAATTATATATGTATATATAGAATTATMTMWATATATATATATATATGCATACATGCATGTTATATGAGTACATGGTATGTGTGTGTATKCATGCATGAGTAAGCCGACTTTCYTGTTTTGGAAATATATAAAAGGAGGGCTTAGCCTYCATATTTCTTCTTCTTGCCTTTTTATAAAGTTGTGCGATTTAAARAGAAGAGAGGTTGACCGGATTATTTCTTTTCTRGAGATTCAAGYTGATTTCAAGTATTTTGATTCAAAAAGCTTGTTAAGGTGAGTAATTTCTAAACTCTTTTGCATAAAATTATTACTGRTTTTATATGAATCTTGTTTATTTTTGGAAAGAAATCAGTCTTTTGCTCAAGTGTTCTATCCGGGTATTAAACCGGACAAGGCTTGTCCGGATTGTTTTAAATCGGACAAAGGTTAAACGATGTATTGTCCGGATTGTTTTAAATCGGACAAAGGTTAAACGATGTATTGTCCGGACTTTTATTCGGACAAAGTTGAAATTTATTCTAAGTGTTAAATCGGTCAAGTGTTGGGCAATTAAGTCTTAAATCGCTCAGGTGTTGAACGGTTTAACCTTAAACCGGTTAAGTGTTGATCGGGTTACGATTGGTAAGAATGATTATCTTTTTGAACTGAGAAGTAGGAATACGACCAAATGGTGGTCGGATTATTTTAAATCGGTCAAGTAGTGAACGAGGTATTATCCGGACTTGTTATCCAGACAAAGTTGTTGAAATATATTTTAAGTATTAAATCGGACAAAGCTTATACTGTGTGTTGTCCGGATTGTTGACCGAAGATGAAGTCCGGCTAAATCAAGTGACCGGATTTGAAGTTATGTCTTGTGATTTTGATAAGAAATGTTATATTATCATAAAAAAGAAGTTTTGAAAGAAATGATTTTTGTATTGATAATAATTTCAATGGATGCGGTCTATTTGAAATTATTTTGTGAAATATTTTGATGAAGAAATAAGGGTGGCATATCAAGGAGAGGTGTACCATGGGATAAGGGTGGCATATCAAGGAGAGGTGTACCAAGGGATAAGGGTGACATATCAAGGAGAGGTGTACCTTTGGTTATAAGGGTGGCATTTGTATGTGTGTGTTGTATGATATAACTCTTTCTATTATATCCTTTAAGATTACCGTGTTCTGTAATCTTTATTTCTTTGTGATTTTAAAGATTTAGGATCAAGGTTCTTATTGAAAATCATATTTTAGATGTTATTGAGGAGAAAACATCAAGTTTGGCCTGAAACTTTATAAACCTTATTTTAGTTTAAAAAGGTTTAAAAGTGGCATTATGTGAAACCTGATTGGTTTAGAGGTATGAGATTCGTATAATTGAAAGCTTTGCTTGAAATATGGAAGAAGTCTGGTATTGTGTTCTTATTGGTTCATATAATTGTTATATACGAAAGGATGTTTTTCCATAAAGATTTTGGTGATTTTTCACCCTGCAATGACATAAGTAGGGTATCTCACTAGACCTTTCGGTCTAATCCTCGTTTTGTGATTTTAACTATGTGTTGCAGGAGGTATGGACAGTAAGGGAAAGGGAAAAATTTAATATTTTCCTATATAAATTTCTGCTTGAAGATTTGTTTTGATGTACAGTTTTGATTATTTAGTACAAGTAATGTATTTGAATAAAAACTAGGTCAATCGATTGTAAAAATCACAGCAAAAGTCGATCGATTCTGAAGAGAAATTACAGAAATGGAAATCACAGAAATCGATTTATGTTAACAATCGATTTAGAAATGGTTAAAAGGTAATTTATTAACAAGTTGAATTTGATAAGTTAGGGAGGATTGACTTATCAAAAACTGTTGTTTGACACCAGTAAAAACAGTTTTTTTTTCTTCCTATCGAAACACTAAAAATTGCTTATCACTGGTACCACGCCGAAATAAGTCAATAAACACCTTAAATAAGCAATCCTAAACACTCCCTAAATGCTTCCTTTAATTTCTGATACATACCTCCATTTATAATGAGATGTTTATCATGTATTTTATTATGTTTATATGCAGTTAGTTACACGAATTATATATGGAGCTTTAATAAGTCGTACTTACGCAAAATCTACTTGCAATCTTGAGTTTTAAGTAATATGTATTAATAAACAGTACTTTACGAATAAAAAATAATTTTTAAGAGTTTTTGTCAAATGCTTTATAATCTAGTATAGATTATGTGTTTTAAATAAATCAATAATGATTTTATTTTTTAATAAAATATAAATTTGAAGATGTCATAAAAATTTAAAAAAAAAAAACCAATGTTAACATCAAATCAACTATTTAAAAGTTTTATTTTTTATGTAATTAATTTAATTTATTTATTTTATAAATATCTCCAGCTAAT
>NC_037538.1:21798612-21838591 GCF_001531365.2 Cynara cardunculus var. scolymus
GGAAACTGTATTTGCATTCATATCCTTTTTATCTGATTCCAAAATTTCAATAAAAGTGTTTGCTAGATATTTAAATAATTTATTTTTGTTTTAATAATATAACATTTTATAAAATAATAATTAAATATTCTGTTAGAACTCAATGATTATTCTAATTATATTTTAGATTTTTTATATTTAAAATTAGATGTTTATCCTGTATTTAATTATGTTTATCTGCAGTTAGTTACACGAATTCAGATTTAGAGCTTTAATAAATTATACTTACGCACAATCTACTTGTAATCTTGAGTTTTAAGTAATATGTATTAATAACAGTACTTTGTGCATAAAAAATTGTTTTTAAATTTTTTTGTCAAATGCTTTATAATATAGTATAGATATGGATATATAATATTGAATCAAAGTTTGAAAAAATATTAATCTATACGATATGATACATGATGTAAATGAATATGTAGAATTTTATTTTTTTTTGAAGAAAATAAAATAAATGATTTCAAAATAGAATCTACAAGACACCAACTTCCTGAACGTATTATTTTTGTAAAATAAGGGCTTATTTATTAGCAGCTCAATAAGTTTTATGAAATTAATAACTTATTTAGTCCACTATAGATGACTGATAAATAAAAAGTGGTATATTTAATGATCTTATAAAGGAAGCTTTATGCAAAAAACTAATTTTTTTTTCTACACTTTCCCATCTCAATTAAAAAACACGTTCACTTCATCTCTAAAGTAACCCTTCACAAAAAAAAAAAAAAAAAAAAACCTTTCAAATTTACATATCGAGATTAATCCATACAAACTACTATATTCATAAATAAATTAATGGAAAACCAACCAAATAGTCTCTAACTTCATTAAAATTCATATTTAGAAGAACTAGAAGGGTACTCGTGCAATGCAGCGAGATACAACTCGATTTTAATGTTCTATTTTATTCTTTGTCTCTGTCGATGGTATAATACGATTTTATGTGTTTTTAAAAAAACAATAATGATTTTTTTTTGAATAAAATATAAATTTGAAGATATCACATAAAATTTTGAAAAAAAAAATATATCAATGTTAATATCAAATCAACTATTTAAAAATTCTTATTTTTTTATGTAATTTCTTTAATTTTTTTATTATAATTTAATTTAAGTTTAATAATGAAATAATTTATTTTTGATTTAATAATATAACATTCTGTAAAGATAATAATTAAGCATTCTGTTAGAACTCAATGACTATCTTAATTATATTTTAGATTTTTTATATTTAAAATGAGATGTTTATCTTGTATTTGACTATGTTTATCTGCAATTAGTTACACGAATTCAGATATGGAGTTTTAATAAATTGTACTTACGCACAATCTACTTGTAATCTTGAGTTTTAAGTAACATTCATTAATAAACAGTATTTTATGCATAAAGAGTGGTTATTAAGTGTTTTTGTCAAATATTTTATAATATAGTATAAATATTAATTAATTCCTTTTAATTTTTCAAAGGAAAGGATAGTAAAATTGGTTTTTCAAAATAAAAATGAAAACAAAATTAATTTAATTTTATATAATTTGTCTAAGATGTTAATACCATATGAAAATTGACGGCAAAGGTATAGAACTTCAAAGCCACATTTTAGAAAAAATTAATTCATTTTCTGATAAATTAATAGATAAAAAACAAGTACAAAGCTTTTTAGGAATACTTAATTATGCGTCCGATTTTATTAAAAATTTGGCCGTATTAAGAAAACTCTTCCAAGATTTACTTAAGAAAAATAAAATCTTTATTTTTGATAAGGGTTTAGAGAACCAAGTAAAAAGGATAAAAGAATATTGTAGAACACTGCCAAAACTCTAATTACCAAAAGAAAATGGTAATTTGATTCTTGAAACAGATGTTTCTGAAAATTATTGGAGTGAAGAACTTAAGAAAATAGATTATAACAAGAAAAGATTGGAGAAAACATATGTAGATATTGTTCTGGTAATATCCAAATAAGATATCGTATAAATGAAAAAGAATTATTAGTTGTGGTAAAAAGTTGTCAAAAGTTTTATTAATTTTTATTACCAAAAAACTTTTTACTAATAACTGACAATACTTAAGTTAAGGCATTTATTAGAAATAATTTACCCTCTAAATCAGAGTATAAAAGATTGATTAGATGGCAAACTCTTCTATCTAAATATAATTTTGATATAGAAATTATTAAGTCGGATAAAAATGTTTTAGCAAATTTTCTAACCAGAGATGGAAAAGATGACTGAAGAGATAGATACGATTCAAGATACGGTCTCAGATATCATTGATCTTGCCAATCTACCGGGCTTACTTTACAAGTTTGAGATCTATTGACAAGAGCAAGCCAGATAATAAAAAATGGAGCGATAAGTTGTAAAACCGACAATTTTAAGATAAGAACTTTGTTAAAACGTACATTTAAAAAAGATGATACTTCTTCACCTGAAATACAGATGACAGATCAAAATTCTGAGGATAGTCAAAAGACAGTGGAAGAATCCTCGTCTTTTAGACAACGTTCAGAAAAAAACGATTTTTAAAGAAAAAGAAATGTTAATAGATATTCCTGTTCAACAGACTTATGTTGAAAATCAAACTTCAATGATGAAAGATTTATATATTCTGAAACAACTTTTAGATATGTAGATTTTTCTGGGATTTACCATAGAATTAATTACCTTCAAGGATCATCTCCTCAGGAGATTAAACATTGATACGATTTTGGTGCCACAAATTCGATATATCTCACTACTCCCGATTTTCCTGAAATTTTAGAATTGCCCCATTGGGTAATGATGGGTGTTAAAGATTGTCATCTTAATAACCTAACGATTACCCCAAAAGGTGTACTGGTTCTAAAAAATTTATCTGCAGGACCAATTTTTTTTAAAGAAAATAGATATCCAGCTTATTATTTTATCCAATTGGCAAAATATGAAGCTTTCTCAATTTTGATAACTAATAAAAAAGAAAATTTTCAAAATTTTTGTGAAAATGATATTCATTATAGAAGAGCTCTAGGCATCCAAATTATCTTACAGGGAATAGAAGCCAACTTTAAAAGAGGATTCCGTACATATAGCGGAAATAAGATATATTCATTAGTAATGATCTCCCCAGCAAAATCAACACCCAGAGCAACGGAGAATTATCTGAGAACAAAAATATACTTATTGGATAAATGGATCATTAAGTCAAACCCACAAGCCCAGTTCAAGATATGTCAATTCAGAGGACATAATAGAGACTGATGTCCATCATGCTCTCCAAAGAAAGAGAAAGAGACAGATGAAGATATATGTGTTAACCTAACATCTGATAACGAATAAAAGAAGATAAATAAGACACATGAGACCCATCCCACGTGTAAAAAACGTGGCCATGCCACCTACATGGGAAATAGGGTGAAAAATCCCTTCCCTAGGGACCTTCACAAGGAACCAATCAAAGAGAAGGTTCTACATGTGAAGAAGGAGGCCACAAGTTACAAGGGAAGATACAAGTTACAAGGGAGAATCAGATAGGAAGAAAGAGATGTATAAATAGATAGGAGAAGGAAAAGGGTGGGAAAACAATCCTACCTTTAACCGTTGTATTTCTTTGTTACATGTACTTTTCCACCACCATGAAATAACAATCTTCATATTTTCCTTATGATCTTCTAATTCATGTACAGTTGAGATTATTTTTTCTTTATATAAATGAGTCTTCTAACAAAAATCCATATTTTTAAAGTACTAGTTGTGTACCCGTGCAATGCGGCGGCAACCATTAATTTTAAAGATTTTGAAGTTCCAATAGTTTTATAAGATAAGATTTAATGATGATGTAGGTTACACTTGGTCTTTACATATTAATACAATTTGAATAAATAAGAGTTATGGTTCCAATTACAGACTATCGATGAAAAAARTTGTATGACAGTTTAAAATCCAATATATTTAAACGACTCCACAAATGTGTTCGATTTACACAAAGAGTAAAGAACCAAGAAACTTGAGTTTTAAGATAAACACTCAAAACCAATAAAGAAAACTACAAATTTAACAGATCATAAGCCATGAAAATACCAAAAAAGATGAGTTTTAGAATGAAATTTCAACTGTTTATCCTCTTTCTTGGCCAGAAACTCAGATTAAGGTTGAATTAATACATGTATATATATATATATATAAATATATAAATATATAAATATATAAATAAATAATATAAAAGTATAAATTGTAAATATTAATTTTTTTTTTCACAGTATATATAATATATAATAATATAATTAAGTCAAAAACTATTCAATATTGGACTCATTTCGAAGGTATTAAAGAGACGATTATAATTGTGTAACTTGTTAAAATAAAAATATAGTATATATATATATATATAAATAAATAACTATATTAATTCCGAACATATTATGGTGTGCAATTTGGACAACCTAACCCCAAAATATAATATATATATATATATATAAATAAATAACTATAAAAGTATAAATCATAAATATTAAAAATATTTTTTCAAAGTATATATAATATATAATAATATAATTAAGTCAAAAAATATTGGACTCATTTCGAAGGTATTAAAGAGACGATTATAATGGTGTAACTTGTTAAAATAAAAATATAGTATATATATATATAAAAATAAATAACTATATTAATTCCAAACATATTATACAGTGCAATTTGTACAACCTAACCCCAAAATATATAATATATATATATATATAAATAAATAACTATAAAAGTATAAATCATAAATACTAAAAATATTTTTCCACAGTATATATAATATATAATAATATAATTAAGTCAAAACTATTCAATATTGGACTCATTTCGAATGTATTAAAGAGACGATTATAATGGTGTAACTTGTTAAAATAAAAATATAGTATATATATATAAATAAATAACTATATTAATTCCGAACATATTATATAGTGCAATTTGGACAACCTAACCCCAAAATATATAATATATATATATATATAAATAAATAACTATAAAAGTATAAATCATAAATATTAAAAATATTTTTTCACAGTATATATAATATATAATAATATAATTAAGTTAAAAACTATTCAATATTAAACTCATTTCGAAGGTATTAAAGAGACGATTATAATGATGTAACATTATAATGATGTAACATTATAAGTTTAATAAAAAATACATTACAATTATCTTTTTCGCATTTAACCATCTAATTTAATATGTTCATAATAAGAATGCCCAATTCCGGTTCCAATTCCAGTTCCCATTTCTCTTTCTCTTTCTCTTTCATCGGGGGGAATCGCGAACAATCAAAACAGGGTCATATTCCCCATTCTTTCTTCTTCTTTTCTGGAAATGGATGTGATCGAGCTTTCTGTTTCATAATTCACAACACCACCTTCAACCGTTAGGGTTTCATCTCTCATGGATCCTGAGCAGACTTTCATCAGGGTTCAAGAACGATTCTCACATGTCCTCACACCAAGAATACGAGCTTCTCTTGAGTACATATATCTCTTCATAGCCATCACCCTCTTTTGTATTCTTGTTGTTATGCATGCCAATTACGTCCAACAGGTAATTCAATCCAATTACACTCTTCAAACATTTTCTATTTCTATTTACTTTCATGTTTCGATCGTTTGATGAATGAAAGAGTTGCAATTTGCAACCAGACAGTGCCTGGAATAATTAACATGGTTGTTCCCTTCACATCTATGCTGGATGCTATGTAAGAATGATATTTGCTAAAAGTAAACTGCACATCGTTGTTGACTTGATGTCAATTTTAGGTTAGTGAGACTGCATCCATATGTTATCCTCTTTCAGTTGGTGAGCGATGCTCGAATTTTGGGTAGCATAACGATACAGAAGTTATGGAAGATCACCAAGTATTAGCAGAGCATGCTGCATACATCAAGGGTGCCAACTAACTTTAGGTTTTAACAGACAGCACAAGGACAAGTGGACACGCCGGATGTATTTTCTATGTATACCTATATTCTGTTCTAGGTATAAGCTTTCCCTCAAAAGTTATATCACGGTGGTATCAATAGAAAGCAAGAGGTGAACCTTCCTAGAGTTTTAGATCATAACTAGATACCTTTGATGCACTTCTATGATTGTATCTAAGGACAACTCCTTTAGTTGCAGTCAGTCATATCGCTTTTTTTTTTGCAAATTGTGGACAACCTCTACCTAGATTAATCAATACCAATCAACAAATACATACATACATACATACCTATACACACATTATGTTCATGAGGCGATGAGATGTGGACACCAACACACTTCTTCCACCATGATGAAACTTCCAATCAAATCTATTCTAAGGTGCCCGGAGGCAGGGGAAACAAAGGAGGGATTGATCGACCAACTTGAACAGATCCATAACCTGGTTCCATCTGTCCTGAATGAGGGAATTAAGGCGGGTATAGTCGAACTGGTTGATTTAAGGTTGAATTAACTATAGCATTTTTCCATTCTTAATCTTATCGGCACTCTTTCAACCATGTGCTAATCTATCATGTAATGGAATTTATATATTTGCACAAAACATCATGATAAATCAACATAGTTCCTCTTCATAATAGTCTGGACATCAATATGGAAATATTCATGTGTCAAAGGAAACATAAGATATTATGATTACTCAGTTGAGGTGTTATCGTCTAATAATATTGATGGTTATAGTTTATCTAACTGATTAGTTCTTCATCAGTAAGTCATGGTTTATCTAGCTGACTAGCCTGTTGCCGGTGTACATCAGGTCTCTGAAGGATTGAGATAAAGGGATAGTAGGCTTATATTTTTAGTAGTCATGTTTCTGCCACTGCTTCAAATATTCTTTTCCAAAGATTATTAATTTGTCTTGTGGAGAACATTTTTTAGGTTCAGCTGCAGCTGTATATTTAAAGCTTGATGATGTAGATATATAGAAGATAACTAGTTTTCTTAGATAATATTGTTAACGTGCAAAACTGGTGGAACCAACCATGAGAAAACCAATCAGCCTTCCTAGAGGTAGAAGGTATCACTACATTTGGTACATAGAAAATTTACATACCAAAGGTTACAACAAACTTGCTAGAATGAGACAGGTATTAGAAAATTTACTTTCAGATGTAGATACTGTAGTATCAATCCAGAAGAATAATAAAGATAATTTTCAAGTTGAACAAGTCATTCATATATGACATGAAAATCGAAGAGTCAATCCCTGATATTGTATGTGGTGTTCAATGACATACTTGAATATATGTGTAAGAGGTCCACTAAGGAAATCATCATATTCTGAAGGAAACTAATGTAAATATATAGATATTATAAGAGGAACATAAATGGTTTTCATTCACTTGATTCCCAACTAGTGTGATAGCATGCAAAGAGAGTTGTTTTTTTTTATTACAGTTAGAGATAGGGATTATAATATACATTGACGTAAAGAATGGAGATAAATTGTAGTAGGACGTGAGTCTGGTGAGTTTCTAGGTGATCTAGAATTGCATGAATATCTGCTTGTGGTATCAAAAGTTTGTTTTGATGACAATAATTAGATATATAGCCAACCGTGCTTTAATATGTAAGACACCAGAAAGTTCAGAACAACATATTCAAAAATGAGTCTGGCAAGGATGAGAATGTTTAGATGAAAGGGTGGTACATTAGAAGAAAGGAAAGTCGGAATGAATAATACTCACTTATGATGTTAGAGGAAGTTTCTTATGAAGTAACCTTACTGGTAGAGCTAGAGAAAGTAGTCTGACAGCTTTTGCTAGAATAGAGAGAACTATTTTAGCATAAACTTGGATAGGATAAGAAAGCTGCCTTAGATTTAACAGGCCATGTTTGCTTTTTTAAAATCAACATTATAGAGAAAAGGATGATTGTTGGCGACTTGGCGCTGCTAACTAATTGTATTTAATTGACGGGAAGAAAGGAAAAAATAATTAGCAGAGAAGAGGACTGTGTTATCATAAAGAATACACTTGTTTGCTATATTCAAGTACAAGTAATATAATAGGATCCCTGGCTTGTCATTTGGTACACTTGCTGAGCTTGTTTAGGTCTCCTTTCGATGGCTTTGCTTACAATGCTCTTATTCTTTCCAGCAAATCTCTTGGTGTATATATTTCGTCTATTCTTCTAACTGGATTCCATGTTCTGTAGCCTGGCTGCTCAAGTGAACTTACTGGAGTTGCAACTACTGAAGCGCAGCTTATCCAAATTAAGGTCTGGTGTTTCCTAGTGGTGACATACATTCAATTTTACTACATATGTGCAATGTTATTAGGTACTTCAGCACTATACGAGATATCAAGTGTCCAAATCATTCATTACTTTACCCAGAATATTCAATCCTCTTTGTTTGTGTCTTTAAGTAATCATATGGGCTTCTTTCGTTGCAAGTTACGTAGGGGTACACTTCTAGCATCAAGAAAGGTTTTGAAACCCTTACAAAAGACAAGGCTCCATTGTTTATATATCTTTCTCCAACTCTCTCTCTCTCTCTCTCTTGTTTTTTCGTTCCTGATACTCTTTTTTGTAACTTTCAGTCTTCAGATTTTCTAAATTCTATTTCAGTTGAAAGATGAGTGTTGTTAGCTGTCGAAATTGAACCTTCATTATACTTCGAACAATGTGCTAGACCGTATATTCAGAGATTTGTGGTTTTAAAAGTAATAATTTACTTGAGTAAAAACTCAGTTTCGCAAGGGTTTATCAAACATTTTTATAATATACTAGCTGTGTACCCGTGAAAAGCAGGGGATGTAATATTTTATTGTAAACCGAGGATGAAAAATTAATGCAATTCCTCGTGTAAAAGAAAATCCGAAATTTATGGAGTATATCGTCGTATTACTTTGTCTAACGCTTATCCTGTATTTGAACATGTGTATCAATTAGTTTTATGGAGTTCGAATATGGAGCTTTAAGAAGTTGTATGTATGCAATAATAAGTTGTAAACTTGAATTTTAAGAGATTATGCATTAATAAGCAGTACCAAATGTTTAATAAGGTGTTTTTATCTAATGTTTTAAGATATAGTATGAATAAGTGCACAAACAAAATTAATTACAAAAATCTAAATGATAACTAGATAATTAGGTGGGTGAGAATGCCTTGGAATCAAAATCCAGTGGAAGTGTGATAGACCACCCATGTTAGTTTATTTCTCTGCCTTAGGTACCATCCCTTGACAACTATAGAAAGCTGTCATGTCATATATCAAGGGATACCATATCTAAATGCAGTGAAAGTGATCTTCACTCTCACAACTACTGTCTCGTCTCGTACAACACTATAATGAAAATTCTACAAACCATAAATTATTATGAAACATAACAGAAGTTGTAACTGTTACTTAAGTTCACAATTGATGATTAACAGGAACAAATCATGTCAGGGATTCAATTAAGATCCACTAAACAAAAGTATGCATATATATTAAGCAATCAATTACAACACAAATAGAAGGAAAATACACAACCTATTATCTCATACTTAATTGCAGAACTGTTGGTTGAGATTAGTGAACCATTGCTTCTGAAATGTTGGACATGCACCACAGGATCCAGAAAATTCATAGTCTGGGGACATGTAACAAATACCATATTTTAGCAAAATCTTTTCATTTTCTAGTGAAAAAATAGAACAACTTAGCAAATGTTTAAATCAAAGCATAGTGTTATTATAGAAAGTACAGACCTACAACAATAAATTGAAATCACAAAAGATATATAAAAACATAGCATTATAAAACTTCTGGAACAAAAAATCTGTAGCATAGCATTATAATAATTACGGAATGCCAACTCCTCAAGTCCCCAGAACAGCAAATAATCTACCAAAATATGAAATGTCGAATCTGAAATCTAAGCAACTAATATAAGAACCCCAATCAGCAAATCAATCCAAGGAGATAATGACTCGATGAAAAAACAGAGAAAGTAAGTAAATTATACAACCCCACATCACCAATTAATCCAAGGAGATAATGATGAACAGTCAAACAGAGAAAGTGTATGAAATATAGAACCCCAAATCCCAATCAGCAAATTAATCTAAGCAACTAAGTGACTAACTAATCAAGAAAGGAATAGAAGCAATTATAGAACAAACTTTAAATCGAAGCAAGAAGTGTTGAACCGTTAATTGTGCAGGAGATGCTCGTGGTCGGCGGTGGCCGCGTTGCCGGTTTGGGAGTTGGGTATGCAAGGCCGAGTGAGTTGGGATTGTGGGGATTGTACATTTCAACATATGGGGCTGGGGGGAGTCTCAAATGGGAATGGGGGGAAACTAATGAGAGGGAGAGTAATTTTTTTAACCTAGTCAATAAATGTTTTTGACTTTTGGCTGGGAGCCTTTCCCCCACTATTGATAACGTCCGTCCGCCCTTGTCTACCTACCATTAGTAGGACTAGCTACCAAGGTTTCCGAGACAGGGAGAATACAGAGATCAAATTTTCGTAGGGCCCATAAGATAATTTATGATGATACATAGCTGCTATAGTATGCTAGATCCTAGTTAAACATGGAAGTAAATCCCAAGAAAATTCAGAATCCTAGTTGCATTAGGAAAATTACGAAGTCAATCTTAGTTGAAACAGGCAAGTGACCCTCAAGCAATCTTCCCGTATTTTAATCTTTGCAATGTCACATCAATGTATAGTAACACCGGCAATTGGTTAGGATCTTCAAGGCTTCTTCAAATTGCACCAAAGACTCCAAGTTACGCCAAATTGCACCTAGTTTACGAAGTGCACAAAACAACAAGACTACAATGGGTGAATCCTTAAAACATGAAATATATTATTATAAACTAGTATAAAAGTTAGTGGCTCAATATATCGATCAACATCTTTTTGGACAATTATAGATAATACTCACAATTGTTGACTACATTTTTCTTTTTTAGAAGTGAATCAAAATAGAAAATTCCTACATCAAGAAAAAAAAAGTAGCTGGAAAATCTGCTTATGCCTCGTAGTGACTTATGTATCTAATTCTAATGCATGCATGCATGCCTCTGCTATTGCTTCTGCATATCTAAAGGTTGCTATAATCGCGAATGCAGATCATTTTGTTCCTTGATGGTTTATGGAGCCTCCTTCATTTGTGCAGATTACTAGTGCTGGCTTATGGTCACAAAGTGAACCTCAGTATGATGCAAAGAGCATTCTTGACAAAGAAACTGAAGCTAATGTGAAAGTTGCAGAGCAGAATGTTGATGAATCAACATCTTTGGATGCACAGTTTTGGTCAAATTGGGTTAGTTTAAGCGGTAGGAGTGGAAAATCATCTCTAAAATTCTGGAAGTCCGATAATGAACTTCTTGAATCACAACCTGAAACTTCTACTAGCAGTGATAATGTTGAAGATACCTTTCGTAAAACCAAGAAAGATGAATCTCGTAGCAGGTTTCCTATGTCAGCCAAAGAATCACTGAAAGCTGCAATATTCCGCATTGTCCGGAAGTGGCATGGACGCTTCTCATTTCTTTGGAAGCATTCAACACGAATTTTGGGAAGTTTATGGGTGAGTGGACATTCTATACTCTAACCTAGTGAGGCCATAATATTGTCTATGTGTGATATTGGGATATGCATCTATTTGCTTGCAATCTTTCAGTAAACGAGTAGGCCATTTTGTAACAGCCCTAATTTTCAGCCACATATATAGATATATACATATCTTTATCATAATTTCTTAAAAAGTTAAGTTGTTTCTAAAGGCTCTTAATATAAGAACTAAAACAAAGTAAATAACATTATTAAAAAAAGTATTAATAAATAAGTAAGCAAGCATACAAGTAGCTTACAAAGCTACTTACTAATAAGCACATAAGTAGCTTACTAAGCTACTTAAACACAAACAACATGAGCCACAAAAATACTTATGACAAAGCAAACCTACTCTTTATGACAAAGCAAGCCTAGAGAATGAGTTGTAAGAGAAAAGGAGTTTGTGGCAACCCTAAAAGCATTACAAGGCAAGGCTAGAATGAACAAGTACATATGTGGCATATCCTTAGAAACTTACAAGTTGAAAAGCTAAGTGAACAAGTACCTTAAAGCATACCTTACACCCTATAAATAGAAGCTTAAAGGGCTCATTCTTTTCCATCCCAAGATTGTAATACTACCTTAAAGCATAATAAAGACTAGGTGAGTACTTATGAGATTTATGAGGTACATACATGCTACATATAAGTATTTTATGCATTACAAGATATTTTGGCATATTTGCTTTACGTGAATGTTATACAAAAGATGCATGATGGCATTTTTGATACAAGTATGTGTTTTACACCAAGGCATGAAAGAAACGATCAAATGTCAAAGAAATACTTTCTTTAATCCTTACTTGATGTGTAATGTAAGATAATTATCTTTTTCAATTGGGAGAGATGGCTAAGTGGACGAAAGCGATTTGATTGAGTATCGAGGAGTCAAGGTATTTTGGCCAAAATAAACTTCCCCACCAGGACCTACCCCCCAACCTAAAGTAATGTTTGCATGTTATAATACATGTATATACACAAGGCATGAAAGTTTTTATACATATTAAGTACAACCATTTAAACATCCAACGTACGGGATATGGAAAGAAGGTACGTCTTGCAAACGGACCTTATTGGGCAGCCTTATGTGGACCTTAGGTTAAAGAACCTGTAAGAAGTTGGTTTACTTAGCATGTAACTATGAGATTCAAAGAAATGTTTTTATACGTGAAAGTTTATAAGAATTATTTTAATTAGTTGGAAAGAATGTTTTATCATGAAACCATAACTACTCACTAAGCTTAAAGCTTACGTATTCATATATGCATCTAAGGAATCAAGGAGTAGGAACAAGCTGAAGTATTGTTGTTCTAAGATGTTAGAATATTATAAATTGTAAATTTTCATCATCTTCTGCTGTTGTATTAACTCTATTATCATGGAATAAAAGTTTAAGATATGAAGTTTTCTTTCATTCACTTGTTCTAAGGGCAAATGACGATACCCCCGGGAACGGGATGTCACAAACGGTATCAGAGCCTTTGGTTCAAGTGAACTAAGTTTGGTCTTATATTAGACAAACCTAGACTTGAACAACATTTTTTAGCATACATTCTATAAGGATTTCTAACCCATTATAGATGTCTACAAGGAACGAAGGAGATTTGTTCGAGTATGGAAATGGATGGTTACATGAGTCACTACGAAGACCCGTATTTCATCTTAAACCCTCCAAATCAAGTGCTCGAACAGATAATCCCCACTCCAAATCAAGTACCTGAACAAATAGTTCCATATTACAACCCAATGGAACCACCAAATAATCCTAATGCAACTATAAATAATTCTGAGGCCTCCGATGCAAATAACCACGCTATATTTTGATACCCATGGGAGGACTTGTATTGGCAACATGAAATTACATCTCTAACTCACATAGCGCACCCTTCCTTAGAAGCTATACTAGAAGCTGCATCGGGCATAGTAGGAGAAAATTTCCTGGATCCTACTAGGTTGACCCAAGCAGAAATGCCTTATTGGATCAATTAACTGAGAGCAACCATGAGTGCGCAATGGCACAAGAGGAAGCACATAGGATTCGATTGTATACTATAACTGTGGAAGATAAATTAAGGGAATTAAGGAAAGAAACGGAAAGAGCTCTCCAACTCCTAAATCAAACCCAAGCCCAAGTTGTCCGATTACAAGCAGATTGGCTTATGCCAACCATGTTATTAGGAATTCCTTTGCCAGAGACTATAGACTCCCTGCCCAAAGGAGACATAGAAGGGATTGAAAATCCACTATGATAAAATAATAATAGATAATATAAGAGCGAAGCAACTAATTTAATTAGTATCGATGATAGGATGTGAAAAAGGAAAAAATTTCATTTCTTATTTCCTTTAATTTTGTAAAATCATCATCCCGAGAATATATATAAAAGATATATGTTTTTATTATTATGGCAGCCTATGACATGGATAACTGCATATCTGATGATGAGACTATCATAGAAGATCAAATTAGTTATGTATATCATGAGGAGGACGTACCGGTCGACGAAGAAATTGAAAATTTAATTATGGTACCAATAAGTATTGAAGAATACAAATGGGTTCAGGATCAAGCAGTCGAATTAGATAATAGAAATTGGGAACTCGATCTCAGATGTGAAATCTATGAACAAGAGATAAAGATTGCCAAAAGATCCATCATAGCAAGGATCAAGGATAGGATCCGCTTTTGGAAATATAAAGCAACACACATGACAAAGAGGGCTAAGCTATGGATTAAGAAATGTCTTCACCCAGCAAAAGATACCCTCGATCTCCAACCGGCATGGCAATTTAGAGACTTCTTAAGAACCCATCATGCCCCTAATAATTTTCAGATAGAATATATATATATATATATATATATATATATATATATATATATATGCAAATACACATATATAGGAGCGAAAAAAAGGAGGAAAAGTTTATCATTTCCTCATGTTTTGTACCAAATGTTCCAATTTTGTACGATATATGACATGAAATCAAATCTTATCTTTATATTCTTACGATATTATTTTGTAGAATGAATATGCGAAGGACAAATAGAAACAATTCAGAGAATACTAGACCACCAAGACAATGAAGTAGACGTGAAGCAAACCCACAAGGGGATAGGCCAACAAATCCAGTCAATCCTATTGAAATAATTGATATAGCAATAGAAATCTCTCGAAGCATCCAGGAGAGTCTACCGGCTATAATAGCTCAAGTTTAGGCAACTATGAATCAAAGCTTAGTGCATGGAGCAACAGCCGGAGAAAAACAAATAAGACATGAACCTGATAATGGTCAAACTCGAGGATGCTATCACAAAGCATTCAAAACTACTAGTCCTTCTATATTTGAAGGGAAAGGAGGAGCCATAGCTGCGATAAATTGGCTTGATGTCATGGAAAATTGTTTTTGAAACATGTCATTGTGCCCCCAATCAACGAGTAAGGTTTGCTTCCACCAAGTTAAAATATAATGCACTCCATTGGTGGAAAACCATTCGGGCTACCCGAGGTATCACGGGAGCAACAACGGTGTTATGGGATGGATTCAAACATCTAGTCAATCAAAGGTATTGCCCAAATACCGTAGTGAAAGTGATGGAGGAAGAATTTATAAAACTTGAGCAAGGAAATAGATCTGTGGTAGAATATGTAGAAGTATTTATAGAAAAGTCTCGATTTGCAACTAATATGATAATAACAGAAGGTCGAAAGGTAGATCGTTTTATACATGGTTTAAGAAAGGACTTACGACAATTGGTCA
Organism: Cynara cardunculus var. scolymus; assembly: GCF_001531365.2. NCBI lineage: Eukaryota > Viridiplantae > Streptophyta > Magnoliopsida > Asterales > Asteraceae > Cynara > Cynara cardunculus. The sequence goes on from NC_037538.1 coordinate 21,813,960, forward strand.
ATATGTCTCAACCAAAGACTTCCCAAGAAGTTGTAGATTTGGCAATTTTAGCTGAAAAAGATAGTTATATGCCCAATGGCTACCAACCAAACGAAAAAAGAAAGTTTGAAGACAAAAACTTTGGCAGGACATCCAAGAAAGCAAGGAATATTGGTACAAGGATGGCTGATAAACCAATTTGTCCTAAGTGCAATAAGAACCATAGTGGAGAATGTATGATGGGCAACAAGGTATGCTATAAATGTGGCCAACCTGATCATATGGCTAGCAATTATCCTGAAAGGAAAACCTGTTACAATTGTGGTTCAACCAGACATCTTGTGTACAAYTGCCCAAAGCCCAAGAATGTGCAAAAAGCTATAACAACCACTAGTGGAAACAAACCAGAAGCTGGAAAAGTCAGAGGAAGGATATTCCAACTCACTGTCGAGGAAACGAAAGAAATACCGGGCATGGTAACAATATGTTCCTAATTGATAAAAAGCCTGCCAAAATATTATTTGATTTTGGAGCTAATAAGTCGATGGTCAGTCTACAAAATTTTGCAAAAAATTAAATTGTACATCTAAGAAGTTAGAACAAAAGATAGAAAAAGAAATTGTAGATGGAAGAATCACAACCATAAATGAAGTCTATGAAAATTGCTCTTTAGAAATAGACGGGAATTATTTCACTATTAAGTTTCTACCAATGCTTATTAGTGAATTTGATGTCATTATAGGCATGGAGTGGTTATTAGAAAATCAAGCTCATATAGTTTGTCACAAGAAGATAGTGAAAATTGAAAATAAGGATGGTAAGGAAATAATCATTTATAGTAGTCACAAAAAGAATCCCTTCAACTTTATCTTGGTTTTAGAAGCAAGGAAGTGTATACGTAAAGGATGTGAAACTTATTTAGCATATTTGATAAATACAAAAAAGAAGGGAAACGAATAGAAGAAGTGCCGGTGGTCTGTGAATATCCAAAGGTATTTCCGGATGAATTACCCGGAGTACCACTAGATAAACAAGTAGAATTCCATATTGACCTAGTACCTGGAGCAGTACCCATAGCACGGTCACCATACAGGCTTGCACCGTCCGAGATGCATGAACTTTTGAAACAACAAGAATTGCTTGACAAAGAATTTATTCGTCCAAGTTCGTCACCTTGGAGAGCACCAATACTCTTTGTCAAAATGAAGGATGGAACTATGAGGATGTGCATCGATTATCGGGAACTCAATAAGGTCACTATTAAAAACCAATATCTCTCACCACGAATAGATGATTTGTTTGATTAGTTGTAAGGAGCAAGTTTCTCTCAAAAAATAGACCTACGATCAGGATATCATCAGTTAAAGGTGTGGGAAGACATTCTGAAAACCGCATTCCGAACACGATATGGGCATTATGAGTTTCTAGTCATGTCTTTTGGCCTGACAAATGCACCACCTGTGTGTTTATGGATCCTATGAATCGGGTATGTAAGCCGTATCTAGATAAATTCATCATAGTATTCATTGATATCTCATTTACTCGAAAAGACAAAAAGATCATGAGCAACACTTAAGAATGACTTTAGAACTATTAAAGCATGAAAAACTTTATGCAAAATTTCCGAAGTGTGAAATTTGGATTCGAGAAGTCCACTTCCTAGGACATATTATTAATGAAAAAGGTATCATGGTAGATCCAAGCAAGATCGAGTGCATAATGAAATGGGAAACCCCATGATCAACAACTGACGTACGAAGTTTTCTTGGACTAGGCGGATACCATCGACGATTCATTCAAGACTTCTCTAAAATAGCAACTCCACTTACAACATGAACAAGAAAGGCTTGCAGGTTCGATTGGGTAGCTACGCAAGAAGCGGCTTTTCAATCTTTAAAGAATAAGCTATGTAGTGCACCAGTTTTAAGTCTGCCCTAGGGAATAGAAGACTTTGCAGTGTACAGTGACGCATCTAAACAAGGCTTGGGATGTGTGCTTATGCAAAAAGGTAAAGTAATTGCCTTTGTATCACGCCAATTAAGGGAACACGAGAAATGATACCCAACACATGATCTAGGATTGGCTGCAGTAGTTTTTGCTTTGAAAATTTGGAGACATTATTTGTATGGTACAAAATGTGTATTCTACACTGATCATAAAAGCCTCAAGTATTTATTCAATCAAAATGAATTAAATATGAGGCAAAGACGTTGGATAGAATTACTAAACGACTATGATTGTGAAATCAAATACCATCCAGGGAAGGCTAACGTTGTAGTAGATGCTTTAAGCCAAAAAAAGCCAACTAAACCCATGCGAATTAAGGCATTAAATTTGCTGGCTACAAACACCTTGTTGCAAAAGGTTCAAGAAGTACAATAGGAAGCATTGAAGCAAGACAATCAAAAGGGGGAAAGGATTTTCGGGTGAGCTAAATTATTGGAAACTAATGATAAAGGAATCAAAAGGTTTCAAGGATGAATCTTGGTTCCAAGAATAGGCAACAGTAGAGAAGTAATTTTGGATGAAGCACACAAATCCAAGTATTCAATCCACCCTGGAACCTATAAGATGTACAAAGACTTAAAACCTCTGTATTGGTGGCTAGGATTGAAGAAGTCTGTGGCTAATTACATAAAAAAATGTCTTACGTGTCCAAAAGTTAAGATTGAACACCACGAAATTGATAAAACAGTCCTAGAAACAGAATTCTCCCACTTAGCTTTCGTCTCTCAGTGTCGGTGTCAGCCCATCCGAGTGCTTTTTCCGTTGAGAAAAAGATGGCTTTTCCCTGATGAAATGCAAATTGGATTAGGAATTTTGGGGGAGTAAAAAGCCCCTTTGACATTTCTTCATCTAGAAATAAGACCCTATGGACAGTTACAGCCGCTAGACATTCCTGTTTGGAAATGGGAACATATCACTATGGACTTTGTTACAAGGTTGCCAAAAACACCCAAAGGTTTTGATGCTATATGGGTTATCGTTGATCGATTAACCAAGACAGCACACTTTTTGCCGATAAGAGAAACACAAACCTTAGAAAAATTAGCCAAAATGTATATTGACGAGATTGTTTAAAAAAACGGCGTACCAATATCAATTGTGTCAGATTGAGATCGTCGTTTTACTTCAAATCTTTGGAAGAGTTTCCAGAAACAGTTGGGATCACAGATCAGAATGAGCACGATATATCATCCTCAAACTGATGGTCAAAGTGAAAGAACTCAAACATTATGTGCCATCGACCTGAAAGGTCATTGGGATAACCATCTACCTCTTATCGAATTTGCTTATAACAACAGTTACCATAGTAGCATCAAAGCAGCCTTATATGAAGTCCTATACGGAAGGAAATGTAGAACACCGATTTGTCGGATGGAAGTTGGTGAAAAGTTGCTAGCTGGACCGAAATTATCCAACAAGCTGTGGATAAGGTTACTCAAATAAGGGAAAGACTCAAAATCGCACAAGATAGGCAGAAAAGCTACGCTGACAAAAGAAGAAAGCCTATTGAATTCCAGGTTGGTAACATGGTATTACTAAAAGTATCACCTTGGAAAGGGGTTCTATGTTTTGGCAAAAAGGGTAAATTACGACCACGATATATTGGGCCCTATAAGGTAATTGAAAAGATAGGAGAAGTAGCATATCGACTTGAACTACCAGAAAATTTGAAGGGAATACACTACACTTTTCACGTGTCCAATTTAAAGAAATTCCTTGCCGAAAGGGATGTCGTGATTCCGGTTGAAGAAATTATTGTTAATGACAAACTCAATTTTGAAGAAAAGCCCCATAGCCGTCGCGGAACGTAAAGTTAAGAAGCTTTGAAATAAAGAGGTGTCCTTGGTCTTAGTCCATTGGGACTGTCACCATGGGATAGAATCAACATGGGAAGTAGAGTTGGAAATCCGAAATAAGTACCAACACCTTTTCGAGTAAAAATTTCGAGGACAAAATCTCTAAAAGGGAGGAAGAATTGTAACAACCCTAATTTTCAGCCACATATATAGATATATACATATCTTTATCATAATTTCTTATAAAGTTAAGTTGTTTCTAAAGGCTCTTAATATAAGAACTAAAACAAAGTAAATAAAATTATTAGAAAAAATATTAATAAATAAGTAAGCAAGCATACAAGTAGCTTAGAAAGCTACTTACCAATAAGCACATAAGTAGCTTACTAAGCTACTTAAAGACAAACAACTTGAGCCACAAAAATTCTTATGACAAAGCAAGCCTAGAGAATGAGTTGTAAGAGAAGAGGAGTTTGTGGCAACCCTAAAAGCATTACAAGGCAAGGCTAGAATGAACAAGTACATATGTGGCATATCCTTAAAAACTTACAAGTTGAAAAGCTAAGTGAACAAGTACCTTAAAGCATACCTTACACCCTATAAATAGAAGCTTAAAGGGCTCATTCTTTTCCATCCCAAGATTGTAATACTACCTTAAAGCATAATAAAGACAAAGAAGTGAGTTAGGAAGTCCAATATAAGGTGAGTACTTATGAGATTTATGAGGTGCATACATGCTACATATAAGTATTTTATGCATTACAAGATATTTTGGCATGTTTGCTTTATTTTAAATGTCATACAAAAGATGCATGATGACATGTTTTGATACAAGTATGTGTTTTACATCAAGGCATGAAAGTGTTTGCATGTTATAATACATGTATGTACACAAGGCATGAAAGTTTTTATACATGTTAAGTACAACCATTTAAGTATCCAACGTACGGGATGTGGAAAGAAGGTACGTCTTGCAAACGGACCTTATTGGGCAGCCCTTATGTGGACCCGAGGTTAAAGAACCTGGAAGAAGTTGGTTTACTTAACATGTAACTATGAGATCTCAAAGAAATGTTTTTATGCATGGAAGTTTATAAGAATTATTTTAATTAGTTGGAAAGAATGTTTTATCATGAAACCATAACTACTCACTAAGCTTAAAGCTTACTATTCATGTATGCATCTTAGGAATCAAGGAGTAGGAACAAGCTGAAGTATTGCTATTCTAAGATGTTAGAATATTATAAGTTGTAAATTTTCAGCATCTTCCGCTGTTGTATTAATTCTATTATAATGGAATAAAAGTTTTAAGATGCAAAGTTTTCTTTCATTCACTTGTACTAAGGGCAAAGGACGATACCCCCGGGAACGGGATGTCACATATTTGCTTTTGGAAGGAGGCAACAGGTGCAAAGGGCTAGGATAGAGTTTATTTTCTTCTGTAATTATTTTATTCTTTGTGTATTATTGATCAGATGCACATTTGATCTCTAGAATAGAATGCATCATCAACATGTGCAAAATTAAATACTCCAATAGTTAGGACTTCCATTGAAGGATAAATGGGATTAAGTTGTAATATGTTTTACGCATCCAGAGATGTTTTGCAGGGGAGGGTAATTCTGAAGTTTGATATCTCAGTTTCACCATTTTCGTGTTGCAGAAAATACTAGTTAAGGGTGTAGCTGGTTATTCAATCTCTACTTTCATATGCATTTCTTCATAAAATTGAAGGCTGGACCTTTGTGGTATTGAATTTCTTTAATGGGGAGATGGGGTTTTTGCGGATTTGATCAAATCAACAGCTAATTGGGTTTTGATTAGATCTGGTTTTTGAGACCATTTCTAATTGTTCTTGTTATTGCTTATATGTTTATAGAAATTTCTATATGCTTTGTTCTCTCCTCCCTTCTATCTTTCATGCATGCTTTAGTACAAAAACAGAAACCTACTAGTGTGTATAATGCTTGTGATACCAAATAGATGATCCTACATCCTGATTTCCAACGCATAACTGGCAGCCCTCCTTGCGAGTAGGTATAAGATATGTACATGAATAGATTGACGATCCTAATTGTATGATTTCTAGTCAACAGGAAATGTGCTTTTGATCTTTCATTCCTTCAATAAGGAAGGCATTATTTTATGTTGTTTTGATCAATCTACAAGGAGCATCAAGTTTAAGGATCTTCTTCAAACCTTTCTGTTATTAAACTAGATTCTATATTATTGTACAAAGTGACAACATGATAGATAACAGTATTTGCAAACACGATTCAGTATGATGACAATACTCGGCTAGAACATTGGGGTTCTTATTGAACTTTTAGCATTAGTAGAAGTTGTAAATCAATATAAAATGCTGTGTGAGATGTAAATTTGTTTCAAGTAAATTTGTTACAGAGTAATTATGTGTGTACAACTGAACACTTGTAAATAGGGAGGAGTCTAGGGTGAGTAACATGACAAAGTATAGCTTTTGAGAATTTTTGTCCTCTTTCCCCCACACATAAAATGCATGCATTGCAGCACACAGAATGCAAAATTGTAATATGTTTTTACTTAATCTACTTCCCATTTGCTATTGCATTCTAAAACTTGCAACCTAAGTATCTGTTTGCTTACTTTTAACCTCAAAATGCAGGATATTGCAGGTATACATTTAAATATTGATGTCAATAAATGCCTTCGTATACTTCACCTGGAGAAGATTAATTCATTAGCAGGTAAGTTATCTACCTAGATGCCTCTGACCTTGCTTTGTGCCTTTTTGCACTGAACTCATGTGACATTTGATGTTAAAGTTATAGAGCCTTGTATTATACAGGTGACTTTGTGACAGCAAATGTTCAGATAAATGAACAGGAATTATTTCTAGAGCTATCTGTTCCATTCATACAGTTAACACGTGCCTGTTATTCAAGACAAATGCTTGCTTATTTATCTTAATAGGTGTACTATCTATAAGAATGCATCTTGTCTGTTTACCGAGTGAATTGGGACTGTAATCACCGCCCCTACCAAAAATTGAGTTCTTGCTCTGTAACCTTATTTTAGTGTCTAATGTTTTTGTGATTGGTAGACTTTAGAAATACCCTATGATACCAATCAAGTTTGTCTGGAAATAGGTCTGCAATATACAAATGCAATCCAAATGTATGAGGATGATGCATTCAGTTCTTTGATAGCATACAAATCTTTTTGGTTCCTGTTAAGATCCATCAATGCACATGTCTAGTGTAGGGAAAAAAGAACTCTAGGGTTATAGCTCAATGTTGTAACACCCAAAAATCTATTTGATGAGGATCATATCTGAACCAAAAACCCTCAGGGTTGTCAGTTCAGGCCCTTAACATCTTCATCTGATAAAGCTTACGCTGTGTAATCAGAATTCTCTCATGTTAATAGCTTATACTACTCCTTAAATCTTAGGGCCAGTTTGGTTTGCGGGATTTGCTGGGATTTGGAATTGGATTTCATTCCAATCCGGCATTTGGTTTAAAGGAAAGTCTGGAATTGGAAATCTGAGATTTCAATGAATTCCCACAAACATTGGATTTAGAAATCCCACGGAGGTGGTTGGTATTTCATGGGATTTCATAGGATTTTTTTGTAATAATTTTTTAATATATGTTAAGAAAATTCATTTTCAATGATCATTAATAAAAGGCAATTTAGTTATTTTCATAATTACATATAGTTTGTTTTTACAAATAATCTATGAAGGATGGAATTCAATTTCATTCCAAATCCTACAAATTAAACACACCAAAGATCCCAAATCCTTCCACGAAATTCAAACCCCTCAAAAACATCCTGCCAAACAAAACGCCCCCATATTGTTCTTTAAGTTAGTCCTGTTGTAGTTTCATGATGTGGGGTTTTGAAAGGTAAGTGGCCCTCACTAGTTGCATAATATTTTGCTAGGTTACCATATCAAGCACTGTGCAGCATAGAAACTTGTACAATAATCTGCATAAATTGGAAACTTAGGCACAGAAAAATCCACCTTTTTCTCATTGCAAGTGTTTCTGATGATTTAGTGCAGTGGCTTGAAACTAGAAGCAAAGCATTTGAACCAACTTATCTATATACAATGGAAAAGGTAAGAGAGACTCTGAAATGATTCCTTTTGGTTGTTATTCTTTCATCAATTAATTTCTTTCTGAATTTACTTCATGAGTCATAAGATGAGTACCTGGGGAAGGGGAGGAGATTGGTGATGGAAATGGGGGAACCTACTACCTTTTTTCCTCTTACACGCTTGAACCCCTACCTTTCCTCCGGAGAAAGGGAGGGTACCATCCAAATTGAAGGATTGCTGATTCTTCTGATTTGAATACAAATAGAAGCAGTTCTATTCTCACTTATTTGAATTGCTTTTTGATGCTCCGAGTTCTCCAAAAAAGGCCGGGCATTTGCCATCCTTTCTATTTAAACGGAAGAAATGCATTTGTATTTTCTAATTGTAAAAACACATGATGTTTCCAATACTCCTCCCATGTCCTTCTTCCATGGCAGGTTAGAAACAGAAGTACTTAGGAATGTGTATCCTTTTCCGGAAAAGAGGTAAAAGTTTTCATGCAATATGAAGTCTTCAAGCTTGTCTTTGTAGGGTTACTTTCTGCTGCCTGAAAGAGCCAAATCACAACATAACATTCGAACCGTCAACATTAGCATTTCAGCCCGTGACTCGTGCTTTGGGAACAGGTTTTGGTCATCTCTATTTTTATCATTGATTCATTTTATTGTGGCATAGTGCCGTATCTAGAAATTGGTTTACTGTTTGAACTAGTTTGGGTGTTAGCTTAGAAGTTCTTTCTTTTCTTATGTCTAATGAAGACGTGAATTAAGAAAATCTAGTTCCTTATTCTATGATACACCGAAATATAAAAAATTCATGCATTATTAGTTGTTATTTACACATCTTACATTCTCCAGGTGGCAGCAGCTTCTGATCAATAGACTTGTAGGATATGATACTATTTTGATGAACAGCTTACTGAATTCTCCAGGTCAAGGTATATATATATATATATATTTGGATTGGAGTAATAAGTTATGTTACATGCATTAGGTGGAAGTAGTATGATGACCATGTTGAGTTCTTAATAGTTTTCCTTTTATTTTTGGGAATGTGTTTGAAATCTGATGCAGGCTACCTGTATAACTACCAGACAAAAGAGTTCTACAATCTTACATATGCGCGTGAGCAACCAGAAGGGTCAGCCAGATTGGGAGGTTTGCCACTTTTGTCATTTATATACTTTACGAAATCAAGAGAATATGGGTTTTTTCTATATCTCTCAAAACAGGAGCTGTACAGATATAGTACAAGGATACAACAAGCTGATCCTAAAGATAAGGAAACAACCTAAACCATATCATCTAAGAAGATTAGGGTAAAAGATTACATTCGATTTTTAAGCTTATCTTCTAGAAGGATCTCTGATTTCTAACACTCCGCCTCAAGCTGGCAGGTATATTTTAATCATGCCAAGCTTGCCGGTAAGTTCATCCAACAGCTTTTTAGTGAGTAGATTTGCTACTTGTTTTGAGGGTAAGTATACCGTGCACAGACTCCCAATTTTTCCCTTTTAAAATGACGATCAACTTCCACATACTTGGTCTGATCATGGTGAACCGGGTTATGAGCTATGCTGATGGCAGCTTTGTTGTCACAGTAAAGTTTTACTGGAGTTCGAATGGTACCCGCAGTTCCTCCAATAGTCGTCTTACCCATATTCCTTCGCATGTTTCATTTGCTACTGCTCGAAAATCTGACTCGGCACTGCTCCACCCTGGTTGTTTTTTGCTCCTCTTATGTCACAAGGGTTCCCCACACATAACTACAATATCCATTGGTAAAGCGTCCATCATTAGCAGCTCCTGTCCAGTCGGCATCAGTAAATACTTCAATGAATCTTTTTTCTTCTGATTTGAAGTGCAATCCATTTCCTGGAGTAGTTTTTAAGTACCTTAGAACTCAATAAGCAGCTTCCAAATGTCTCTCCTTAGGGGAGTGCATAATTTGGCTAAGAACAGTCAAGAGACATCGGGTATTGTGTGTGAGAGATAAATGAGTTTTCTGAATAGTCTTTGATATCTTTCTCTATCAACAGCAGCTCCGTCATCCTTGGTTCCTAACTTTTTGTTGAATTCCATGGGGTGTGGGCAGGTCTGCATCCAATCATTCCTGTCTCACTTGATAAATCTAGAAAATACTTTCTTTCTGAGACATGTCCTCCGGCTGAGACCTCTGGTACTCATATTTTTTATGCTCCCTCATATTCATTGCCACAATTTCGGATTTGATTTCACTAAGGGACTCTATAATGTCAGTGGTTGAGGGGGGAGTCTCAGTGTCATCATCCTCTGCAGCTTCTCCTTCGATGACCTTCTCAACTGATGGAGAAGAAAGACTCTCATGAGAGGGACAAGAGTCATATTCTATAAAGACAGTCTCAACCCGTTTTGGAGCAGTCATGGTAGCCTTGCCACCAGCTGAAGAAGTTAAGATAGCAGCATCAGCTGCTATGCCTGACTTTTTGAATTGCAAGGTCTGGACTTCTATCTGCTAGTGGTTCTTGTGTTGAGGTATGCAAAACCCCTTCAACAGTAGGTGTTGTTTGTTCCACTCTTGGTTCTTGTGGAGGGACATTTAAGGTCCCTTCATTATTGGAACATTCTGTGGAGACAAAACCCAAAATCTTAGTCCGCTCATCCACAAACCAATCATATTCGTTGGTGCCCTCAAAATATGAGCCAGATGGAAGGATGGAGGGCACCCAGTGGTCTTCAGATGGAGTCATCAGATCCTCAATTGCAGGACCTGATGAAGTAGTGGAGGCAAATGGAATGGAAAATGAAACAGGCTTAGGGAAGGGAACACCACTGCTAATGGATGATAGCCAGAGAAACCTATGATCTGGATCCTCTACAGTCTCTTGACTTGATCACAACAATAGATCTTTTTATTAAGCCCAACCCTAGAAATGAGAATGATGGGCAGGGCTGAGTTATTTTTGGGAAGGAGTGGGGCTTATTTAATATAAACAATTACTCTTTGTCAAACCAGCCATGGGTGGGGCTAGTGGTGTTAGAAAAAGTCTCTAATAGGTGTCTGTTGGCTTGCGTAGTATTGGTATGAGATGGTGATACTCCTGCATTTAATGTTATATGGAAAAAAGGTACAAAGGTATTAATAATGATATTAGAAAAAGATATGGACCTAAGAAAAGAGTTGACACGTCAAAAAGTTTATAAAGATTTGGATAAGGATCACATGAGAGGTGAATCTTATCCAGATGATGGTTCATTAGATGATGCCTATGTGTCAGATGACTTACCAGCTGATGGATATTAGTTGATGACCTATGACTAGTATCAGAAGATGATTTTTGACTGTCAGATGGTTTGAGTTTAAGGGTACATATTTAACATCCCTAACTCTTTGATCAAATACTGGAATCTTGAATATCAAGAGGTTTAGTGCAGGAGATTAGCTAGTTGATGTTCTGTTGAAATGAAGAATAGTTCGATATTACCTTTTTGAAGATGATCCCTAGGGAAATGATATTGCAGTTGATATCATGATAGAAGATTGGAATTTTCTCAAGATTGAAGTCATAGTCTATTAACCGATTCTTCATCCATAGAATCTGTATTCTTCATCCATAGAATTTGTGAACAGCAGCTACCAGCAACAACATACTCAACTTAAGTTGTTAAGGTTGATGGATTTTGCTTCTTGCTTGTCCAGCTGACAAGCTTTCCTCCCAATTATGGACAACCACCGGTTGTACTTTTTATTTCTAACTTACACCCTGCATGATCTGCATCTGAATAGCCAATTAGCTTAAAATCTTTAGGATACCGAAGTCCCAGATCGGGTGTTCCTTTGAAATACCTAAAGATTCTTTTCATAGCCAGCAGGTGTGGCTCCTTTGGATCAGCTTGGTATTTTGCACATAAACATGTTGCAAATATTGTAACAGGTCTACTAGCAGTTAAGTATAAAAGGGACCCTATCATGCCTCAATAAGCAATGATATCTACCGTCTTACCAAGTGGATCAGCATCAAGCTTAGCAGCTTGATTGATGAGCAGTTTCAAAAATTGAACTTTTTCAAAAGTTCTTTTAACATATTTGATTGACAAATTGAAATCCCTTTAGAAGTTTGTTTGATTTGAAGACCAAGGAAGAATGTCAATTCTTCGATCATATTTCATATTTACTTAGCATGAGAACAGAAAATATCTCACATAATGATTTGTTAGTAGACCAAAAGCAATATCAACATAAATCTGTATAAGGATGATATCACCTGCAACTTTCCTAAGAAAGAGGGTGTTATCAATCTTACCTCTTGTGAAGTAATTTGCAGATAAAAACTGGGATAGAGTGTCATACTAGGCTTTGGAAGCTTGTTTGAGTCCGTACAAGGCTTTTTCTAACTTGTAGACATAGTTTGGATGGACTGGATCTGTAAAACCACCAGGAGGTTACATGGCATATACTTCCTACGAAGCTTCCTATTGAGAAAGACACTCTTTTCGTCATGGTCTATTATTTCTTTTTGCCTATAGTCTCGAGCTACCAACCTAGCTTTGTTCCTGATTTCTATCCCATCTTTATCCATTTTGTTATTGTAAACCCATTTTGTGTCAATCACCGTCTTTCCAGCAGGTCATGGAACCAATCTCCAAACCTTGTTTCTTTCAAACTATGTGAGCTCTTGCATGACGCTCATCCAATGAGGATCTTGAATTGTTTCATTTATCTTCTTGGCCTCAACCATGGACCGGAAGTTCACGTAAAGACACTCATTTTGAGTGGCACTCCTTGTCTTGATACAAGTCTGAAGATCACCAATGATTTGTTCAATGGGGTGATCTCTAGTCCACTTTGTTGCAGGTGGAAGTAATGAACTTGCAATTACATATCCCCCTTGATTTTACAACTATTGAGCAAATTGAGCATCAGACAAGTCACTACCATTGACTTGTCCTTCTAGATACGTTGTCTCTGAGTTAGAAGTACTTGGAATTGAGGATGAACTCAGAGGAAACTCGGTAGCAGCTGGTGGGGTATAAAACTTCAGGAGAGGTAATGTTCGTTTAACAGATGATGTGACATATGATAGCCATTGTCAGATGATGGAAAATCTAGCCGAAACGGAACCATTGATATATCTCCGCACATCATCAGATCTTCTGCCAGGTTCATCAGATGGTTGATTTTCTTCTTTAAGATTGAGTTTAACACTGTCTTGAGTTGAAGTACAGGCACTTGAAATCCTTGCGTTCTACAACATTCAGAATGCAAAACAAGTTGTTCATTGTCAAATGTACAATGAGCTTCTTGAGTTATGTATAAAGAATGGAGACCATAAGAATCAACTTCTAAACTACGCATTACATCTATACCAAAGGTGTTTGGATAAGAAACCTCACTGCAGACTCTTTTGCGGAACACATTGTTGGATTAACATGTGTGAAAGAATTTTTTTTTTTTTGCGGAAGTTTGACCGCCATTTATTGGCTGAGAAAGAGAGGTAATCTGCCAGGTTTTAGCTATGCATCACATAGCGAGATGAGGCCATGGATTTTAAGTTTGCAACATCCATTTATTGTGTGTTGCATACTGAACTTTTAGAGGAGAGGATAAAATGAATTGTCTCGGAGGCTGTCTGCATAGAGATGAAATTCTTAAAGAGCACTTAACTAACTATCGATCTACTAGGTATGAACAACATTCTTTTCGTACAACATATTCAATGGGTTGTTGATCTGATTCTATGCAACTTTGGATACTCCAAGGTGTATGATGTAGAAACTCCGTTTGATTGGATGGTGTTCAATTCCTTGTGGAAGAAAACAAATTTGCTAGAAAGGAGCAATGAGGACCACCGCAAAGCTATAAGACATGGTGATGCCAAGAAGTGGAAGTTTGATAACGACGTCTGGTTTGGTTGAGTTAGTTGTAATAAAATCCTTGCAAATAGATGTTACTATTTGACATATCTGGTCACGAAGGTGATAAAACTCTTTAAATGTTGATAAATGATTACTGAATGAAAACTGTTTCTTCTACATAAAAAGGGGGGAGATTGTTGATATATGCTGCCAGATGCAACCATAAACGCAAAGATCTGAGTGATGAACTCTCTCTCGCTCTACCACAGAATTCCAATCATCTTTGGACAGATCTACTCTCCACTAGTTCAAAAATTGCTTAGTGATTGTTTATACATCTCATACTATTGATGATACTCGATCGGGAACAAGAGCCTAAATGCATGTTGAGTCTAGTTGTTCCCGATCGAGTATCTATGAGATGTATAAACAATCGGTAAGCAATTTTTGGACTTCGGAGAGATTAGGTCTGTCCAAAGATGATTGGAATTCTGTGCTAGAGCAAGAGAGAAAGAGAGTTCATCACTCATATCTTTGCATTTATGCCAGCATATATCAACAGAAGTATGCTATACTTGAGGTATTTTATGGAGGAACTTAGATATTTCGGTATGTCTAGGAGTGGATTGGATGTCTAGTAGTATACATCTACAATGTGGTATGTTAGATAGCGGCAATGATCATCGAGTGTTATAGCCGACATATTACATGAATGACATGTGTCTACAAGAAATGACTCCTGAATATTCCTTCATTTGGAGGAAATACATTTTGGACCTCTTATTCTCATGTTGTTCACTTTGATGCAAAGCATTGGATCACCTATTCTTATGGAAAAATATTATTGGAGGATTAAATTCCTAAGAGGATATAAGATAAATTAGAATACTCAATTATAGACATTGTAATTCTTTCACTCATGTATGCATCTCGTACACTAGGGTTTTGTCCTCTGGATAGTGACGTATCTCTTAAGACATCCTGTGGATGGTATCCTACAGTCATGTTAAGAGTATGGTGTATGGGCCTTCAGAAAGGAGGGATATGGCAGGAAGTGGTTCTAGCTCTACTGCAGAATCCAAGAGTACTGTACCATGGCGGATGTGTCTTCCGGGTGATCTTTGTCAACTGTCTTATGCATGAATGGATGTCACTTGTGGGATGATATGGATATGATCTTTTTCAAATGTGACTAATTATGATAATCAGTATAGCCAAATCTTTCATTAGAGAACTGAACATATAGATGTTGATTATCTTATCTTTTACGCAATTATTTTATGGATTCAACGGATCCTCCATCTGTTCAGCCTATCGACTGAGAAAACCTGTTGACTAAGAGAGCCTGTCGACTGAGAAACCCATGCAGGAAGTCCATATTGACTTCATCTAGTGGCAGATTGGATAATGATCAAACTCTGCTCCAACATGAGGAGCCAACTGTTATATTCTCATCATATCTCTGTCAAAACAAGTTCCATTTTCCTTTTGTTATGTTTATTTTGCCGATGAGCCTATCTTGTGAAAAGGTATGAACTTTGTAATTATTGTACTGTTGTTCTTTAAAAATCAGTGGGCTCTTTAGTAATGTGTAAATATTGTTTCGGGTGAAAGTAATCATTACAAGGTTTATATTGTAAAACAAAAGGAAATCGTCCTTCCGTAAAAAGTTGGCACTAATTTTGTAAGGTTTAGAGAGTGAAGTATGACGATTTGATCATCGATATGAATGCATTATGTTTACCAATCTTGCTTTAGGCAAAAAGTTATTGATGATAGAGACTTGAGTATCATACCCCAAGTAAATGTAGTGGTACTGAATATGTAGGACTGTATGTAGTGGGAACTGGGAAGTACTTCCATATGCAGTTTTCATCTCATCATCAAATTGTACGGTTGAAAGCTACTTATGATTTGGCCCTGTCTCTGCAGATTATTTTGCTACCAAGTGTGGTGTGCTTATGATGTCTCTGTTTGTCTTCTTCACCACAACAATGTCAGTTTCATTTACATTGAGAGAGACACAGACTCGAATGCTGAAGTTCACAGGTTTGTTCGATCATACTCTATTACAGGTTTGAACCAAACAAAAGAAAAGGAAGAGAACTCGAGTTGTAGATAGAAAACATATTGTTCTAACTATGAGGCAATCATGAAATGTCTTGGTTAATTGTGAAATTTTGAATTTCAGAAGTTATTTAATGTGCCCATGCTCTTATTAGGGATAGATTAGGACTATTCAGAAAATAGAATTTTCTGTTCCATTGGTCTTCTTCTAGGAGGGTTTCTACTCATTTTTGCATATTAAAGGGAGCCTGCCATGGTGTTTCCTCCCAATGTAACTCGTTTTGTTTTCTCTACTTATAGTGCAGCTCCAGCACCATGCTCGGCATCGTCTTCCGACTTTCCAGTTGATATTTGTACACGTAATTGAATCTCTTGTTTTTGTCCCAGTAAGTGTATACTATCTTATTGCATGTCGTTTAACTTTAATGAGCTGATTCATACTATCTTCATATAGATCTAGCATATATAATTTTACGTTTTTGTGTCTGCAGATAATGATAGGGATCCTGTTTTTTCTTTTTGAGTTTTACGATGACCAACTTTTAGCTTTCATGGTGTTGATTCTTGTCTGGCTTTGTGAACTCTTTACTCTTATCAGGTTCTCGCCCTCTCTCTCTCCCTCTGACACACACAAACACAGAAAATATGTGGAACATGCTTAAAGAACACTATGGAGTACAAATAAACAATTCATTTCCCCCTGTTTTTTCTGTTTGAGATTGGTTGTAAACTAGGGTCAAAGTATTTGAGCTAGCTTTTATATGAAGAGACAGTTCATCATGCACTGCTGAATCATCCCTGTATACAAGCACTATTTTCATACTACCCAACTACTTATCATTAATGAACTCGGGGCTAATATTATTTACTAAATCCATATTTCAGTCTATATTGTTACGTATATAATTCTTGATTTGCTTGCAGTGTCCGTACACCAATATCAATGAAGTTCTTTCCACGCTTTTTTTTGCTATACTTTCTGGTGTTCCATATCTATTTCTTCTCGTACACCCATGGTTCGTTCCTCTTACTTATACTTGTCAATTCTTATGCTTGGCACTTATATTATCTGTAGCAACATGGTAGAATGAATTTTTCAGGATTTTCCTATCTGGCCCTTTCAACAACCGCTGCGTTTATGCAACACCTCATTCTCTACTTCTGGAACCGATTTGAGGTGAGAACATTTTAAAAATGATTTCAACAATAATAAGTGGTATCTTATGTTGAATATAATGCATCTAACCCAAAAGCAATGGCCATTATGAGTATCCAAGGACTTGTAAAAAGTCCAATCTGACATGTCCAATTATCATTAGTAGGATGAGAAAGACATCTCCATGGAGTGATACATAGGAGAGTGAAACAATACCAGAAACATGGATCATGCAAGCCAACCCTAATCAGCCTTGAATTCTGAGATGCAAGGGTTATTAAAGGCTTTAGGAGAATATGAATTGTATATTACTGTGTTGATTAATTACAATACAGGGAAGATATATACACACACACACAAGATGGAAAAGAGATGAGGACTATTCTAAAGCAACTCTCTATTGGAGTCTTGGAGTCTATCTATAACTGTAGATCCCAAATCACACAGCAAAAACAAGTTATACACTCAAAGGATTTATCAATGAAGAACAAAGCGTTTGGAGAGCAAATCTCTCAGCCTGATTTTATTGAAACAACTAAAAGCTTACAATTCGACTCTCATAATAATTTCTAAACCCAAGACACCTATTTATAGGTGCCAATACAACATATAAGCCCAAAGCTCAATTACAATACAAAGAGTATTACAATACAATACAATGACTTTATAAAACTTTCATTATCTTGGGGCTAATCTAGACCCAACAATCTCCCCCTAAAGTTTTATAAAGGAAGCATTAGATAATCCCCCCTGCTCTTTTTGGAAAACTTTAGTGTTGCCTCGTCTTTAAAGAACATTTCAAGCTCCCCTTGAATAAAGCTCTTATTCTTCAGTTTCAACTTTAAAATCAGATTCAATGTGCCTTCAACACCACTGATTGCACCAACAAGTAGCTTTAATCTGTAGACAACTCAACACAACCATTAACCTCAGAATCTCAGCCAACCCATAAGCATATTGATTCATCCAACAATGGGATAGATAATGTGCAGGTTACGTGACATTCCATTGTGCAGAATCAGTCTAATAACAAAGAATCTTTCTTTGAACCTCGAGTTGAATAAGCTTTCAACTTAAGAACTTGTTCTGATAAGCTCACAAAATGGGGTTTCAATATCAGCTTGAATAACCAGAGCAAACACCTTTTGGCAATGAAATTCGAAGAGATGCAACATTAAAAACATAGCTTCTTAATCAGCAGCTGTCAACCAAGAAAGATAAGCCGATTTCCTTCATACTTTCAGAAAGTTGAATAACCAAAACCCAGATCCAAAATTCTCAATCAGGCGAATGATTATCGGCACTCAAACCATAAAATCACAACCATACCTCCAGAACAATGATTGTAATCACTCAAACCTCTAATTGATCAGGTTAGATCAATGATTGAGAACACTCAAAGGTCTAGTATCTCGAGAGAACTCCAGAACAATGATTGCAAGTCTTCAAAAACTCTAATTGAACAGGTCAGAATAGTGATTGAAAGCACTCAACAGTCTGGCCTCTTGCAGAAAATTTCAGAGTAATGATTGCAGAAATTCTGATTTTCTCTATTCTTGCTACAGGAGCAAATGTTTCATCATAATCCATACCCTCTTGTTGATTATATCCTTTCGCCACAAGTCGAGCTTTTTTTCGAACAACAACTCCGTCTTTATCTTTCTTATTTTTGAACACCCATTTCGTACCGATAATTCTTTTGTCCCTAGGACGAGGTACTAATCTCCAGACTTTTAGGTTTATACACTGATTTGAGTTTTTGCATGGCTATGATCCAATCCGGATCTGCTAAGGCTTCAGTTACCTTAGTCGGTTCAATTTTGCTTAAAAATGTTGCATGCATGCATTCATTAGCAGTAGCAGACCTTGTATGGACAGATGCTGATGGACCACCAATAATTTGATGCATTGGATGTAAGATTACTAATCCTTAACTTTTCGAGGAATCCTTCATCAATGGTTATGAATGACTGATTTTTTCAATCTTTTCGATCTTGGTTCCGTAGGAATCCTGGTCCACTTATTGCTATGGGGAAGTGGTATGTATGAAGATTGATTTGAAATTGGATCCATATAACCACTTGGGGGATTGTCTTGAACAGAATGAAGGATTTGAATTTGAATTAATAGTAGACTGATTCTCTGCCAAAGTTTGAACATTTACTGTTATTGCATCAGATTCAACAGCTGGAACTTCTGGCAGATTTGGAATCAGACTCTCTTCACTTGAAATAGGACAAACTTGATCCTCCAAAGGAGATTCAACAGGAATTAAAATATGTTGTTGTATCCTGATACTGAAATTGGCTCTTCATCTCGAACATCTCAATCCTGGTAGAAACATCAAAATTATTATTGTAAGTTCCAAAGTATTCTTCACAGAAATTTTCAAATGGTAAATCCAAATCAGAAAAATTAGATTTAGAAGTTGAAGGTTCATCTGGATTTTTCTTCTTTGGAGCAACTTCTGATCGAATCTTGTCAGAAGCTAAAACTCCAGAAAGTACGGGTTCTGAACTGTTGTGTTCAGAAGCCAAGTCAGCTAACTCATCGAATGTAACATTAACGCTGTCATTCACAAATCTTGTTCTTTTATTATACACTCAATATGCAACAAAGTCTTTGGAATATCTAATAAAAACAGCTTCATCAGCTTTCGCACCGAGTTTTCTTCTTTCTTCTTTGTCATTTAAGATAAAACACCTGCAACCAAATACTCGAATTTTTTTGATATTAGGTATTCTTTTCTTAATCAACTCATAAGGTGTTCTACCAAACCTTTTATTCACAATGGATCGGTAAAACATGCAGTATCGACAACTTCGGCTTACAAATTTAATGGAAGCTTTGAATAAGCAGGCAAAGTTCGCGCAGCTTCCACCAAAGTTCTATTTTTTCTTTCAACTACACCATTCTGCTGTGGTGTACGAGCCGCTAAAAACGTATGTGTGATACCAACTGAATCTAGGAAGGAACCCAAAGCTTTGTTCTTGAATTCTGTACCATTATCCATTCTAAGCTTTTTAATAGATAATTTCAGATTTACTTGAACACTCTTGATAAACGAAATGATTAGCTCTGGAGCTTCATCCTTGGACCTTAAAAACTTTACCCACGTGTATCTGGAAAAGTCATCAACTATCACCAACACATACCGTTTTCCGTTAATACCGTGAACTCGTATTGGACCACAAGCTGCACACAAGTGTTCTTTACTATGCTCCACTTTAGATTTGTGCGAAGCTCTCTTCATCTTTTCCAACTCACAAGCTTGGACACAGGTGTTCTTTTTGAAACTTGAGATCTGAAATTTCTTTTACTAAACCTCCAATAACCAACTTGTTTAGATTCTTGAAGTTCAAATGTGAGAGACGTGTATGCCACAAAAGATTATGTTGCATAGATGCTTTGGACAATAAGCAGACATCAATATCTACTTTCAAATTGGATAGATCAATTGTGTAGAGATTCGACTTCCGCTTCCCTGCTAAAAAGCACTTTTCCATCTTCAGTTTGGACGTTACACCGATTAGCCTTAAAGTTAACTAACCTATACTGAACAAGTTGTGTCCAAGTCCCTCGATCAAATTATCTTGAATGATGTCACCATATCCTAATATCGGTGAAACTGATCATTTCCAAATTGGACAGTTCCTCCAGAAGTATCTGTGAAGTTTGACAGTAACACTTTCCTTCCAGTCATGTGTTTAAAGCATCCTGAGTCTAAGTACTACACATGACGGTTAACCTGCAACCCAACCTAGATTACTTCAATTTAGGTACCCACTTAGTGATGGGTCCTTTTATGTTAGTTCTGGTTTGAGGTATGCTATATGTACCAAACCAACTGTTCTCACAATGGATGCCCTGGTTTTAGATCTGATCTTTGAAGAATTAGGAACAAAATATGTGCCATATAAAGAATCAAAATTAGTAAAAGGAACAAAATTATTCCAACCACATTTAGAACAACAAATCTTTCCATTAGCTAAACGGATTAATTGTTTGACAGAATACTTTTTGCACAAAACATTGTCCACATGTTTTTTATCCATTACAAGTCCAGAAAATCTGTTCTTCTTATGATTGAGTTCTTAAACAATGATCTGAAATATCAAAAACAAAATCATCCGACGAATGGTAATGATTAGCATGCTTTTTCTGAAATTTAGGAGTCCTTTTTTGTTTCTATAAATACCTTTTTAATTTATTCTTTTTATAATAGGTATTCTTAGGAACAGATTCAGAATTAGATTTTGAACTCTCACCTTTAAAAATCTTTATTGGTTCTTGAGCCTTTTCTTTTCCTTTGTTTAAAAATTCAACATGGCTCGAAAGTTTTGGTGAAAAATCAAACTGATTAATCTCATCATCTAGACAAACATTTGAATTTAGAATCTCAGAAAATTCAATCTCCTAAGATAATTTGATATCATCTGAATCCGTTGAATTGCTTGAAGATTTTGTAACAAAATTTCCCATAAATGCTTTACACAAAGACGCTTCTGAATCAACAGAAGAATTTTCTGAGAAAATCACTTCAACTGAATCTGTATTATCTTCTTTTGAAACATTATCAGATTCAAGCTCTTTAATCTTTGATAAAAGCGACTCCCTTTCTTCTTCAAAATAATTTCTTTCTTCTTTTAAAACTTTTTCAAGTTGAACAATTTGTTTTTCCAAAACCAAAGTTGGAGTGTAAGGTTTTTGTTCAACTGGTTTATAAGAAAGTTCATCAGTTGAATAACTATGAATGTGATAATTAGAAAGTGTACTCTTGTATGGTAAACTTCATTTAGTTCCTCATAATTGAAAGGTTATTGCATTTTATCAGTTCTTTTGCGATTCAGATCTTCTTGCTCCTCAACTTCGTCAGATGAACTTCATAAACTGAATTCTATAATCTCGACCGAGGTCTAGAAAATCGAACTCATATAAAGTAGGAGTTTTTCAAATATTTGGGATTTTCATATCCTAAACCTTCTCTTGGATTAAAAAAATATCTAAATTCATTTGGTTTGTTCAGAAAAATTGTTTGATCAGTTTGATCTCTTCTATAAAGTTTCAGATCAAGATCTTTAAGTTTCTCAGTCAAACCTTTGTTTTGTAAAGCAAGTGAACCTCGTTTAACTACATGATCATCATTTTCGAACTCTGACAATCTTAACTTTTCTGACACTTTAGAAAGTTGTTTTCTTTAACTCATCTTCTTCTTCAACAAGCTGTTCAACTAGAAAATTATGTGCGCAAGAAAAAATTTCAGCATTTTCAGCATAGAGTTTAAAATAGTCATCTTGTTCCTTTTCCAATTTCTTTTCTAGTATGGACACAAGATCGTTTTCATTATTAAGCTTTTGCTGAAAATCTTCCAATTTGAGCATCATTCTTTGCATTTGCTCAATATAAGAAGATTGATATACCTCAAAACTTGACTCTGATTTGGTATCCTCATCTTCAGACATGTAAGCATCCTCCTTAGCCATCAAACAGATATGGGCATGTGCCTCATCTGCTTCCTTTTCATCAGTAAGGGTAAAACCAATGATCGTCTTTTGCCATAAGAGCTTTTCCTGCATCTTTTTGCTTGGACAAAAGAAACTTGTTCTTGTAATAATCAGTGTTCTTTGTCACTAGCTTTCGGCAATCAACAACAAAATGACCCTTTTTACCACAGTTATAGCACTTGGTATTCTCATCTGCAACAACTTTTCCAATTTTCTTCTTTCCTTTATACTTTATCTCTTCATACTTTTTTTCTCACCAAACTTATCTTTTATTAGACAATTAAGTGTGATATATATATATATATATAATTATATTAGAGGGTCTAGAGTATAAATGTATCTCTTATATATATCCCTGATTGTGGTCGATATATACACACAATTACCAAGTTTATCTTGGTATCAGAGCCGGCCCTAAACGCCCTACGGCTGCTGCCCTACCGCTGCCGCCCTACCGCAGCCGGCCCTAAACGCCTGCTGCCCTACTGCTGCCATCACAAGGCAACCCTAAAGCTACCGTACCCGTCTTCTACCCTACGGCTGCCTCACCTTCTGTCCAATGACAACTGTTGCAGCTTTCACTCCAACTGAGAAAACCACCCATAACTCCCACAAGTTTGGCTTCACTTTATCACCAAACAACTATGGCTATTGGAAGACAATGGTTCAACCGTTCCTTGTCACAAACAACCTGTTCGGCTATGTTGATGGCACCATTCCTTGTCCACCAATGACTATCTCATCATCATCATCATCATCATCATCATTTGGAAAAGATGCCGGCAGCACCACAGTGCCCCCACCACAACCGAATCCTAACTACACAGCATGGGTTTCCAATGATGCACATGTACGGATGCTGATTATTTCTACAATCTCTGAGGCGTCGTTCCAACACGTTCAAGGACTTACCTCCCGTGATCTTTGGCTGTCTCTTGAACGTGCTTACGCTCCTCACACATCATCTAGGGAATACACCCTTAAAACTCAGCTTCTTAAACTAGAGATGAAGCCTGCTGAAACCTCCTCCGCATACCTGACCAGGGCTCAAGAATATGCTGATGCTCTCGCCAAACCAATGAAAGAAAAAGATTTGGTGATGCTGGTTATCTCGGGTCTTAGAGAAGAATACAACGGGCTGAAGTCAACACTCCTTGGTCGCCAATTCCCAACTGCCTTTGCATAACTTCATGGCCTGCTATCAGACCATGACTACATGATCAAGAAATCAGCAACTGACATCTTTCTGCCTCAAGCATTCTCGACTGTCACGAACAACCGCAACTCAGCGGTTCCTGGTGCCACCTCGTCTACTCCTCAACCGGATCAACTTCAAGCTATTCAACAGCTTCTGTCACAACTTGGTCTTCAAGTTCAGCCTGTTAATGCACAGCCTGCACATGCCTTTTACACCAACAGATCTGGGAAGAACCGTGGCCGTGGACGTGATTCTAGATGCGGACGAGGAAACTACAACAACAGAAGTCAAGGAGGAGGTAACCGTAATCAATTTAGTTGGGCTTCTAATCATAACACTGTTTTTGGCACATGCAACAGGTGTGGGATTGGTCATATCCCGTCTCATTGCCCCAATTGCGACCCTGCTCCTATGAGGACGAGACAACCACCTTCTGCCAACTTTACAAATTACCGGTCACAAGCTTGGCTTCCGGATACAGGCTCTAGCCATCATGTTGCACCGGACCTATCTAGCTTCGATAACTCTGAGGCCTACTACGGTGAGGACAACCTTCACGTTGGCAATGGTAAGGGTTTATCCATTCGAAACATTGGTTCCTCACAACTTCATTCACCAAACAAAACCTTTTCCCTTAAAGACATACTACACGTACCTGACATAAAACAGAACTTACTTTCTGTTCAAAAATTCTCTTTTGATAACCATGTGTACTTTGAATTTCACTCTACTTTCTTTGCTGTGAAGGACAAGTTCACATACACTATCCTCCTCACTGGTCCAAGTAATGGTGGTCTCTACTCCTTCCGTCCTCCTTAGCCTCAGCCGGTTCAGAAAATGTCGTTTTCTACCACACGTGCCTTTTCCACCACATGGCACCAAAGACTTGGACATCCACATCCACAACTTTTAAAGTCCATGTTATCTAAATATCATTTACCTTTACAAAATAAGTGTGCTAGTACTTTTTGTGATTCATGTTCTGTTGGCAAATCGTCTAAACTTCA
>NC_037538.1:21838656-21869852 GCF_001531365.2 Cynara cardunculus var. scolymus
CGCTCCTGTTCCTTCTTTTGATGGTCACAATTATTTTCTGCTGTGTGTTGATCATTACTCCAGATTTATGTGGATCTTTCCATTAAAACTAAAATCTGATGTTTATGCCATTTTTAAACGATTCCTTGCGATGGTTGAAAGGCATTTTCAAACCAAAATGAAATCTGTCCAAACCGACTGGGGAGGCGAGTTTCGGAATCTCTCCCAATTCTTCTCTCCTCTTGGCATAACTCATCGCCTTTCATGTCCCCATACAAGCGAACAAAATGTCTTTGTTGAACGACGACATCGACATGTTGTTGAAACCGGTCTTRCTTTACTTGCTCAATCCYATGTTCCACAACGGTTTTGGCATTTTGCTTTTGACACTGCAGTCTATCTTATTAATCGAATGCCATCCAGAACCAACTCAAACACCTCACCATTTGAACATGTGTTCAAACACAAACCCGATTTTTTCTTTCTTCGGGTTTTTGGATGCCAATGCTACCCTCATCTCCGTCCATACAATAAACATAAAATTGACCTCCGCTCTACATCTTGTGTGTTCCTTGGTTACAGCACCGCTCATCATGGCTATCGGTGTTACGACCCACAGTCTGATCGTCTTTACGTGGCCCATCATGTTCGATTTAATGAACAATCATTTCCTTTCCAAACATCTCCTCCAACCACTCCAAATCCTTACGTCTCCACCTATCCCAAATCTGACCTCCCACCCACCTCTTCATCCTCCCCAGGACCTAATGAACATTCTGCTCCACCAGAACCGACACCCTCCACCGCACCTACAGTGTAAACTGTCCCACAAGAAACAACACCTACCACCACCCCTCCTAATGACCACCCTACGGCCCAACCACCCATTATCCACACCTATCACCATCGTTCCATAGTCACCGAACCACCACCGCAGCCTACCCCTACCCCCCCTCCTCTACCACCGAACAACCCACCCATACTCGACCACCCAACCTACGCCCCAATCCCAAACAAACCAAACCTTACAATGCCTCCTCATACCATACCCATCATCCTTCACCTGACACCGAACCGACCACCTTTACTATTGCTAACAGGTACCCTCAGTGGCGTACTACCATGGCTGACGAGTATTCGGCGTTGATACGGAATGGTACTTGGACATTAGTACCACGCGTTCCAAATTCCAACGTAATTGATTGCAAGTGGGTATACAAATTAAAAAGGGACCAAACAGGGGCAATAAAACGTTACAAGGCACGACTAGTAGCCAAAGGATTTCGGCAGACATTGATTATCAGGAGACGTTCAGTCCCGTGGTCAAATCGACCACCATACATGTTGTTCTATCTCTGGCCGCAACACAGAAATGGTCCCTAAGACAACTTGATGTGAAAAATGCCTTCCTACATGGTGATCTCAACGAGACAGTTTATTTGCAACAACCACCAGGGTTCGTTGACCCGGACAAACCCGATCATGTTTGCCTACTTCACAAATCCTTATATGGATTAAAGCAGGCCCCTAGAGCGTGGTTTCATCGACTTTCTACGGTCCTTCATTCTCTTGGCTTTCAGGGCTCCAAAACGGACCCTTCCTTGTTTATTTACTCCCACAGGGGCRCCATTTTGTACATGCTAGTCTATGTTGACGACATTCTTTTGACAGGAAACAACCCGGAGGCTATTGACAAAGTGGTACAACGTCTTAGCCAATCTTTTGCTGTTCAGGATATGGGTCGCTTGTCTTATTTTCTCGATATTGAAGTGACCAGTCAGTCAGGGTCTATGATTCTATCACAACGGAAATACATCCTTGAACTCTTGCAACGCGCAGGCCTGTCTAATGCTAAACCGACTTCATCTCCTATGACCACTAATGTTAATCTTGCTCTTGGTGATAGCATACGTTTGCTGATCCGGTCAAGTACCGCCAAATTGTGGGTGCCTTCAGTATGTGACATTGTCTCGTCCAGATATTACTTTCGCGGTCAACAAAGTCTGCCAATTTATGCAGTCCCCCACTGAAAATCATTGGACGGCAGTCAAACGAATTCTTCGTTACTTGCAAGGCACTGTTGACTATGGTTTACGAATCATGCATGATTTAGGCACAATCCTTCATGCCTATACTGATTCTGCTTACAACTCCCTGACTAGCTTCTCTGATGCTGACTGGGCTGGTTGCCTTGACGACCGTCGATCCACTGGGGGATATGCTATCTATCTTGGTTCAAACCTAGTATCATGGTCTGCACGAAAACAAAGGACTGTCTCTCGGTCATCAACAGAGTCTGAATACAAGGCTCTAGCCGATACTGTTGCTGAGCTCTCATGGCTTCAAACACTACTGCGTGAACTCCGGGTTCCTGTGAAGTCGGTTCCTACCTTATGGTGTGATAATCTTGGTGCTACATATCTTTTAGCTAATCCTGTCTTTCATGCCCGTACCAAGCATGTAGAAGTTGACTTTCACTTTGTTCGAGAAATGGTTGCGCAACGGAAGCTTTCAGTTCAGTTTATATCTACAGATGATCAGATTGCAGACTTGTTTACCAAGCCTCTACCTTCACAACGGTTTCTCCTATTACGGTCCAAGCTACAGGTCGCTCCCCGGCCTTAGCTTGCGGGGGAATATTAGACAATTAAGTGTGATATATATATATATATATATAATTATATTAGAGGGTCTAGAGTGTAAATGTATCTCTTATATATATCCCTGATTGTAGTCGATATATACACACAATTACCAAGTTTATCTTTTGAAGTCATACTTTGATCCAGAAGAAAATCTCTGACTATTTGAATACAGCTTCTTGTAAAATTTCTTTTGAAATGCCCTTGTCAGCATAACCATAGCTTCCTTCAGCTCCTTTATTTCAGCATCAGACACACTGTCAGAAATCTCTTAAGTAGATTCCTTCTTATCTACCAACTCTTTCATTGACAAACTACGTCTTGATCTGCTTCTCTTCTTAAATACTTGAGCTAGTGGATCTGCAACTGACTTCTCATGCTTCTTCTTTGCTTCTCTAATCTCTAGAACTTCTTCCTCATTCTGCTTTGAAGTTTCATACACTTCATGAATGTCAATCTCAGACAATGGCTTGTTATGCTTGATGTAAGTGGCAAATGACTTCCACTCGGGCTGCAAATTACTCAGAAACTTTACATTAATCTCAATCTTTGTGTTACTGATCTCATTCTTTGTCAGTTCATTTAACAGTCTTGTAAACCTCTCATTGGTTTCTTCCAAACTCTCTCCATTCGTTGCCTTGAAATCGTCATAGCTTGTAATGCAGTTAGTTATCTTCAACTAAGTTCCTACCTTTGAACCCATCATCATCTTTTTAATTTGATCCCACATACTTCTACCAGATTCTTTGTAACTGTCGATGCTTGTGTAGATTTCATTTTTTATCCCCTGCATCAGAAATGACCAAAATGTTTCCTCTTGCTCTTCTTCTCTCATTATCAGAATACTTTTGACTTTTCTTTCGGCTTCGTTATAGCAGGTATATTTCTTTCTGGCACTGCTGTCATTTCTTGTAGAAATTCCTTCAGACCTTCAGTCAAAGATTCCATTATCTCGTCACTTAAGGCATGTCTGGCAATGAAGTCCAAAAATCTCTCTCTCCATTGCGAATAATCGCCTCTAAACAAAACAGGTGGTTTTGTGTCTGAACCGATCGCCATCGCTTCTCTTGAAGACATGATTACAGAATGATTAATTGATCTTTTTACACTTCAAAATCTCAAAATGAGAATATCTCTCACAACTAAGAGAAAATCGCTTGAAACTTGAAGAAAATTGCTTGACTAAGATATCGCTTGATACAAAAATTGCTCGACACTTGAGCGATATCTTCAAATATCGCTTGATACTTGAACGATATACTCAAAAATCACTTGAACACTGAGCGATATACTCAAATATCGGATACAACTTCAACAAAAAACTTCATCTTTCAAAAATTGCTTAACTTAAGCGATATTACCAAAAACCGCTTACTAGGTGAACAATATCTTCAAAAATCGGACAAGCCTTAACAGAAACTTCAATGAGCGATGTTCTTCACAGATATCGCCCAACGCAATCTTCAACTAGCGATATACTCAGATCTGACAGAAACTTGAACAAATTCGACAAAAATTCCACAAAACTCAAGAATTTCTTCTAAAACCAATACAGATTTGCTCAAAAATCCAATGCAAACAAGTTTTAAGAACACAATCTTGTCAAAAAAACAGATCAAAACAGCCAATTTGATCAAAATCGAAAAAAAATCTTCAAGAACTCTGTAAACTGTTGAACACAAAAAATCCAAATTGATTGAAATTATCACACAGATTCAATAGCAAAGTGTTTCTAAACAAATCCCAATCAAAATTCAGTTCAAAAACATCAAGAATTCGATCTTGAAATTGAAAAATTTGGACAGAAAAGTTCGATCAAGAAATGTTCAAAAATCCTTCAAGAAATCCACCAAAATCTGAGTTGCTGTTATCTGCTTTGATACCACATGTAGATCCAAGATCACACAGCAAAAACAAGTTATACACTCAAAGGATTAATCAATGAAGAACAGAGTGTTTGGAGAGCAAATCTGTCGGCCTGATTTTATTGAAACAACTCAAAGCTTACAATATGACTTCCATAATAATTTCTAAACCCAAGACACCTATTTATAGGTGCCAATACAACATGTAAGCCCAAAGCCCAATTACAACAGAAAGTGTATTACAATACAATACAATGACTAACTTTCACTATCTTGGGTCTAGACCCAACAATAACAACTTAGCACCTTTCCTTATATTTGAATCTGTCTACACTCTCCCTCAAGCTGGATGGTAGATATTATACAGTCCAAGCTTGTCTTTCAGCTTATCAAAGGAAGGCAAATCCAGTGCTTTAGTGGGGATGTTAGCCACCTGTTGAGTAGTAGAAATGTAGGAAATCTTCAGAATTCCCTTTTCAATCTTCTCCTTAATGAAATTCTGTCAACTTCCACATGTTCAGTCCTGTCATGATGAACAAGATTGTGTCATTGAAATAGCAGTTTTATTGTCACACCAGATAAACTTCAGCTGCATTACAGGGATCCTTAGCTCCCTTAACAATCTTCTTAGCCAGAGCTGCACATATACCTAGAGCAGTGGACCTCAATTCGGCCTCAACACTACTTCTTGAGACCACTCCTTGTTTCTTACTTCACTGAGTAACTAGGTTTCCAATAGAACCTGAATGGTATTAATTTTCGTCACGGGAGCAAAAGTCTCCTGATAATCAGTCCAATATGTTTATGTGTATCCTTTTGCCACTACTGCACCTTGTACTGCTCAATAGACCCGTCACTCTTGTATTTGACTGTGAATACCCAGCAGTAGCCCACAGGTGTCTTATCTCGTGGCCTGTCAACGACGGCCCATGTGTGATTTTTCTCAAGGGATCTGTGGAATTCTTTATTTCACTTGTATCAAAAAGGGAGGTACAAAGCCTATATATACACAAAGAATATGAGAAGAAAAGGAAATGATTCCTAAGATATTCACAACAGCTAATTACATGGAGATATCACCCATAATCTCTAATTCCTATTTTACAATGATACCGAGTATCTTTAAGGATATTGATTAGTTCTACACCCCCCTCAAGCTGGGGAATATATATTGATCATTCTCAGCTTGGAGCATGGATTTTCAAATACTGGTCTTTGGGGAGCTTTAGTAAGAATATCTGCAATTTGTTGTTGTGACGGCGTGTATCCAATACTAATAACTTTGGCCTCAATTTTCTCGCTTATGAAATGTCGATCAATCTCAATATGCTTCGTCTGATCATCGTGGACCAGATTCTTTGCAATTCTTATAGCTGCCTCGTTGTCACATGCAAGTTTGATCAACTCCATTTCAACTTTGAGTTCATCGAGAAAGCTCTTAACCACATCACTTAGCATATTCCGTGTGCCATTGCCCTATATTCAGCTTCTGCACTACTTCTTGCAACAACTGATTGTTTCTTACTTCTCCATGTGACAAGATTGCCTCATACATAAGTACAATAGCCTGAAGTAGACCTCCAGTCACAGAGAGACCCGCCCCAGTTTGCATCAGTGAATACTCTTATACCTCTATCTGAACCTTTGGTAAAAGCAATTCCTTTTCCAGGTGTCCCTTTGGGGTACCTCAGAATTCAATATCCTGCCTACATGTGTTCGTTTGTGGGATTGTTCATAAACTTGGCTTACAACACTTACAGCACTTACTGGTAACCCTATACCGGGTCTTATGTGTGAAAGGTAGATCAGTTTTCCCACTAGCCTTTGGTGTCTTCCTTCGTCTACTGGAATGTTGTCTTGCTTGGATCCGACATTGTTGTATGGATCCATTGGCGTATCAGCTGGTTTACATCCAAGCATGCCCGTTTCTTTCAGGATATCTAGGACATGCTTCCTTTGAGAGAGAAAGATTCCTTTTCTTGATCTAGCAACTTCCATTCCAAGGAAATACTTCAAATTTCCAAGATCTTTAATCTCAATTTCCTTTGGCAATAGGGTTTTGAGACAACCAACTTCTATGTGATCATTGCCAATCAAGATTATGTCATCAACATAAACAATAAGAACAGTTACCTTTCGATCAGAGGTGTGTTTAACAAAGAGCGTGTGTTCCGCTTGGCATTGAGTGTACTGCGTTCTTTTGAGAACTTTAGAGAACCTATCAAACCAAGCCCATGGGACTGTGTTAGGCAATGGAGCGACTTTTTGAGTTTGCATACCTTGCCTTCATTTGCTTGTGAATTGAATCCACGTGGAATGTCCATGAAAACTTCTTCTTCAAGATCCCAATTAAGGAAAGCATTTTGACATTGAGTTTGTGCGGTGGCCAATCTAGGTTCGCAACGATAGCTAACAACACTTTGATGGTGCTCAATTTGGCAACTGATGCAAATGTTTCTTGGTAGTCTATCCTGTATGATTGAGTAAACCCTTTAGCCACCAATTGCGCCTTCTACCTTACAATTGTTCCGTCAGATTTGTACTTCTCTAAGATCCATTTGCAGCCTACTGTCCTTTGTCCTCTTTCCTGGTGGAAGGTCTGTAATCTCCCACGTCTGGTTCTTCTCCAATGCCTTGATTTCTTCAAATGTTGCGGCCTTCCATGCTGGGTTTTGTAAGGCCTCATGAATAGAGGTGGGAACCTGTGTTTCATCCAGTCTTGATACAGAGGCACGATAATTGGGTGATAATCCCTTGTAAGATAAAAAATTCCTTATTGGATGTGAAGTACAGGTCCAAACCCCCTTTCTTAAAGCAATAGGAAGATCTAGATTATCAACATTAGTAGGCTGAGTAGGACGCATACCTTGAGATTCAGGAGTTGGAATTGGTCGAGACTCGTGGCGCTGCTTAGATTGTACGGCGTGTACTTCCTTGTCCTACTTGCTTCCTTTTCCTGGTGTAGACTAGGGTTTCCTTTTTAGGGCTGAGGTGTGTATTTCTATTGGTGTCATAGGATTGGTAGAATGATCGGTTGAATGATGGATGAGGTTAGTTTGGACTGGTTCAGTTTCTGGCACATATGGGAAGAGAGTTTGATCTTTGGTTTTGGAAGAGATTGGAGGAAGGGATTGGATTGGGTCGGTGTTAATATCTTCACTCGTGAAAGGGTGTTCAATCATATTCCCCCTGAACATTCGTGTAGTATGGTTTGTTTTCTAAGAATGTGACATCCATGGAGGTGAAAAACTTCCGCTCAGAAGGGGAGTAGCATTTATTTTACAGTTTGGAGAATAGCCGAGAAAAATGCATTTTGAAGCTTTGGGGTCAAGTTTGCTTCTTTGATGGGAATGAATATGGACAAAGGCCGTACATCCAAATTTTTTTGGAGGTATATCTAAGATGAGGTGAGTGTTAGGAAATGACTGTAGAAGGACCTGACATGGGGTTTTGAATTTCAGGACTAGAGATTCAGTTTATGAGATAGGTAAAGGTGAGAATAACATCTCCCTAAAAGTGTTTAGGAACGTTAGAGATAACGAGAAGGGAACAAGCGGTTTCAAGCAAGTGTCTATTTTTTCGCTTGGCAACCGCAATTTGTTGAGGGGTATCGACACATGAGCTTTGATGTACAATCCTTTGCTCAGAGAGGTAATTGCCAAGGACATTTTTGTAGTATTTCGAGGCATTGTCAGTCTTTAGAGCTTGGATATTTGTGTGTAATTGGGTTTTTATCATCGTATGAAATTTGATGAAAAGACTTTTGGTTTCTGATTTTTCCTTCACGAGAAATACCCAAGAGAGACAAGTATGGTCATCCACAAACTGTAGGAACCACCTAGCTCCTGTTACGTTACTTACTTTCGTTTTTCCCCATTTGTCACTATGTATCAGAGAGAAAGGGTGTTGTGTAATTGAGGTGGATAGATTGTGCGAGAGTGTTTTAAGAATTGACAACTATCACACTGAAATAATTGAGGGTTCTTATTTCTGAATATTAATGGATATGGTCGAGACAGATAACTAAAATTAAGATGACCTAAACGATAATGTAGATTTAAGATCTCACACCAACAACTTCAGTTTTTTCTTTTGAAAGATAAGTCCAGCGCACACGAGAATGGTCATCAATAAAAGAAAGAAACCACCTTTATTTTGAAAGGGATGGAACGGACCCCACACGTCACTATGAATAAGAGAAAAAGGAGTTCATTCACAATATTTATGAATAGGAAAAGAATTCTAGTATGTTTTAACTTTTGACAAACTTCGCAAGAAAAAACATCTGATTACTAAACAAAGATGGAAACAATTTTCTTAAATATGAAAAACTAGGATGGGTCAGCTTTTCAGAATCGGACACCATGATTTTTCTCGGCTAAAGTCTCTAGAGGGCTTTTCAGAATTGGACACCATAATTTTTCTCGGCTAAAGTCTCTAGAGCTCTGATACCATATAGACTTCAGGAGTATATGAATTTGTATATTGCTGTGTTGATTGATTACAATACAGGGAAGATATACAAGAGAGAACAGAGAGAAGGACTATTCTAAAGCAACTCCCTATTGGAGTCTATCTATAACAACTTAGCACCTTTCCTTGTATTCGAATCTGTCTACAATTATATTCACCTATCATAGAGTATATGTTATTTATATGAATACAATTTTGATGTCTCCTTTGGACTAGAGGACAGATCTGCATACATCCCATTATGAACCTTGTTTTCGAGTGGGATATACTGTGTTGTTTTGGTTTGGTCTACAATTTCGATGGCTTTCAATTAATTTGAAAGTTTCTGATAATAGATTTTGTAAAGGAAGTGAGTTGTTGCTGTGAACAAGGTTTCAATGTTTGAACTCCCTTGGTCCCGTTTTCATTATGATTTTGCGTCTCAACAATCACACCCGATAGTCTTCCTTTGACTGTCAGAAAGAACTTCTGTTGATGACACTGTTAATGCTGTTCATCACTAGTCAGTGTCAAAACCCTAACAGGCATGATCTGAGAGGCATATATCTGAAAAAAGGGTACAAAGTGCACCTTTTAAAGCAGATAACTGCAAGGAAAATTTACGTATAGCTTGCAAATAAATTCGAGGGTCTTTACATGTGTCCTTGTTTTTTGCTTTCATTTGGTTCAGTTTTGCAAATAAATTTGACGGGCGGATTCATTTGTTCTCCTCTAGAACATGATTGCCATTTTTGAATGCTAGCGACTTTTCTTCCAAGTGTTATGCCTTCAAGATTTTACTACCATGCATATCATATGATTTCTGTTTCTGCAAATTGAACTATATATGATTTTATTCTAGGAAATCTGCATCAGTTATGTTCCCTTGACATATTGCTCATTTAAAACCGTACAATTTTGTTGAGTCAAGTTTGTATAGTTTTACTACTCCACCATGCATATGGTGAAACCAAACCAAACGAGTCCAATATATCCCTCCTTGAGGTGGGATAAAACTCGTTTATAATTCGGGAAAGTAATCAGTGTTTATAAATATCAACCAAGTACATTCTCATTTGTCAAATTGTTTATCTACTTTTTATTTAGACGGGTATTTGGTAGACTATCCCTCTTAAAACTTTGGTGCCAGTTGAATGCTTCTTGCCATTCTTTGGTTATTTTGTTAGCCCTGGGTATTTTGGCAAATGTTAACCCCTCTATTCCAAAATAAATATCCTCAATGAAAAAGGCCTACAATTTTAGAAATGTGTAATTATTACACTTTTTAATTAACAAAATGACAATTTTACCCTTAATAGGAGTAATGAATTTCTCCATCTCCTAATCATGAGTAGAATTAGAAAGTAGAGGCTTACTTTTAAAAGTGGACATCTATTTTGGAATAAACAAAAATAGAAACATACACAATTATTTTGGGACGGATGTAGTATTTGAGGAGGGGGGAATATGTGGACCAGAAATTTCTTCATGCGTCCTTCCACCCTTGCTTCTATCGTTTCATTTACGTTTCTCTTTGGGTTAATATTTCACAGGTTCCAGCTCTGCAAAGATTTATGCAAAACCGACGATCGCAATTTCAGCAACAACCAGACTTTCATATCACCTCCTCCACCATTCTTGCCTCCACTCTTCATATCACCAGATTAAACCCCTTGAGAAACTTGACAGCCCCCCCTATCAATACAACAAATCCGACCTCCGGACCTGGGCTAAGAGGTGGTCAACAACCAATTCAAACAAACGAAATGCCGGAAAACCCAGAAACCACCCAAACGCAACCTGGGAACGAGAACATGAATAGAGTAGGTAACCACCTTCAAGCAGCAGTGCAACCAGATGGTGGTGGCAGCAATCCTGGGGCTATGAATTCGTTCAGTTCGTTGTTGTTATGGATCTTGGGCGGCGCCTCTTCTGAAGGTCTCAGCTCATTTCTTTCTATGTTTAGAGATGTAAGAGACCAAGGCGGGCAAGCGTATGCAGAATCCCCCCGGCAAGAAAACCGCTCAACACAGACTTCTCAATGATGGACAGGTATTTGAACTGGAGAATGTTTGATATGCATAAATATTTGTATGATATTTGCATCAGTATAAAAGCATTGTCAATATAGTTTGTATACTATGATGCAGCAGCAGCAGATGTAGTTTGTTGATGAGCTCGTATCATATAAAAATCTTTGTATTGTGGCTTCTCGTATGATTCGCAATTCGTAGTCATTACCACAGGTGTAGATAAGAACCTGGGTGAAAATGACCGATTGTAGTAGTGTATGACAACCAGGACTAGTCTGTAATCGACACAACTATGAGCTAGTTATCATCGTTGGTTACAAACTAGTCCTAGTTTTCTTTCTTAATAACAAGTAAGAATGGGTTATGGTACAAGAGATTCGGGATCACATGAGACGGTCTACTTTTCTTGAGACCCATGTGGGGTGACTTCTTAATCTCTCTGACAGGATTAACCGACGCGAGCAATCAAGTAATTAGTTTTTCGGAGTTCAAGTCAAAATCAGACAAATGAGGTTTTATTAAGGTTATTCTAAGTTGTAAATTCAATCAAATAAGATGGTTTCTTTACCTTTTATATGTAAAACCCATTGCTCTTAACAGGAAAGAAAGACACACACTGATGAAAAGTGGTTGGTCTCGTGTGATCAACCTTTTTTCTCATTAAATGGATAAAAGTTAAACAATGTTTGCTCTTTATTTTTATTCTTTTACCTTTTCTTTCTATGTATAATATTTTAAATACCCTAACAATAACAATATCTGATGTTTTATGCTATTATTAATGTTTTTCAAATATTATAAATTTTAAGTAAACTATAAAATGTGCTTGTACTTTGATCTAGTGATGGCCAAAAACCAGTCCCGGATCGGTTCTAAATCGGTCTTAAGCTTTCTTATAATCGGCCATAACCGGTCTCGGTCGAAAATGGTAAGACCAGTCAAAGTTCTTCATAGCCGGCTATGGGCCGATGGTCTTGGTCTTGATCCTGGTCCCAACCGGTCCTGGTATTAAAAAATAATTTTTTAATGATATATATTTTTAATATATTATAATATTTATAATTGGGTCATTGTAGAGATGGCCAAATGGACCCGGCCCGGCCCGTAACCGCTGGAGGACCGGAACCGGGACCAGAGAGGGACCGGAACCGGTATGGACCGGTTGTGGACCGCCGGTTATGAACCGGTTACGGATTTTAACGTTTTTTAGGACCGAGACCGGTTAAGACCGGAACCGGTTATGTAACCGGTGATAGGACCGGCCCGGCCCGGTCAACAAAAGTCAACGTATATATATATATATATATATATATATATATATATATATGAGTGATCAAATGAAAACTGCCTTCATTTGTGTAAACCTTGCAAACCACCTTCATCCGTCGATTTCATTGTTTAATCTTATGAATTTTTTTCATGAAATTGTTTAATCTAATGAAATTGTTTCATATAATACTTTTTTTTGATGAATTTGTTTCATATATGGTTGTGAAATTGTTTCATATAATACTTAATGAAACTGTTTCATGTATTTCTCTAAAATTAATGAAACTGTTTCATGTATTTCTCTAAAATTAATGAAACTGTTTCATGTATTTTTGTAAAATTAAAATAATGAAGATGATAATATCTATGGTTAACACCCTCCACAATAAAAATGATTAATCAACCTCTCATAATTATAAAAAAATAAACAAAATGAAAAATTATAATTGGTTGAATGAAGTTTGCATGGTTTGTACAAAGTAAGTGGTTTGCATTTGATCGCTCCCCTATATATATATATATATATATATATATATATATATTAGAGATGGCCAAATGGACCCGGCCCGCTGAGCCGGGCCGGGACCGGGACCGACAAAGGACCGGCCCGGGACCGGGACCGGTAAGGACCGGTTATGGGACCGAAAACCGGGACCGGTTGAGGTTTTTGGTAGTTTAGTGGGACCGGGACCGGGACTGGTTATGGGACCAACTATGGCCCGGCCCGGCCAGGCCCGAAAATTCAATTAATTTTATAAATAAATGTATTTTTAAATAATTTTATAATGTATTTTTATAAGAAAACGTAATTTTAATTATATTAAAATGCATTGGGACCGATTGGGACCGATTGGGACCGGGACCGGTTTTTGGCCATCTCTAATATATATATATAACAAAACGTATTTATAAAATTAAACGTATATATATACATATATATACATATAACAAAACATATTTTTAAACGTATTTATAAAATTAAATGTATTTATAAAATTAAATGTATTTATAAAATTAAACGTATACATATATAACAAAACATATTTTTAAACGTATTTATAATAAAATATATATATAACAAAACATATTTTTAAACGTATTTATAAAATTAAACGTATTTATTTTTAATATGTTATTAATATGATTGTAATATGTTTTATATATAAATTTATTAATTACCAAAAATTTGAAAAAAAAATATATTTTTTTTGCAAAGGACCGGCCATAACTGGTTATGGGACCGGTTATGGGACCGGAACCGGGACCGGACGGCTTAACCGGTTACCGGTAAGCTTGACGATTATGGAGGATTTCACAGGAACCGTTACCGGGACCGGTTATGGAGGGACCGGTTATGAAATGTTTTTGTCTTGTTCGGGACCGGCCGTAACCGGTTATTGCCCGGCCCGGGACCCATTTTTGGCCACCTCTAGGTCATTGTAATACACTTTAAAAATACATTTTAATATAATTAAAATTATATTGTCTTAAAAAAAATACGTTATAATATTATTTAAAAATGCATTTATTTATAAATTTTTTTGAATTTTGGGGCCGGTCCGGTCCATAACCGGTCCTGGTCCCACAAAACTGCCAAAAACCCCAACCGGTTCCGGTTTTCGGACAGGACAGATTTGGCCATCACTACTTTGATCAAAAAAATATTCATCACGTATGCAACTGTTTACAACCTTAACTAGTCCCTAACCCAAAATATGTAAAACTGACTTGCAACAATTTAACCTTCTCTTAAGGGCCTGATCAACTTTAACCGGTCTATTGACCAATGAAAAAGACAATGAGTCAATTTTTTTTTTTAAAAGGTGTCTGAAACCAACCATTTATAAGTTCTACAAATTCAAAATGTAACCAACTCTGATGAAGACCCAAAACTTAGCTGCCTTCCATATCAAACTCTACTGAAAATAAAA
Organism: Cynara cardunculus var. scolymus; assembly: GCF_001531365.2. Classification (NCBI taxonomy): domain Eukaryota; kingdom Viridiplantae; phylum Streptophyta; class Magnoliopsida; order Asterales; family Asteraceae; genus Cynara; species Cynara cardunculus. Next base: position 21,852,828 of record NC_037538.1, read on the forward strand.
GAAATGGGACCGATTCCTCCTGAACCAAACAGCCCCTTGGTAACAATCCCATATGATATTTTAAAAAATTAATTGCTGAAAATGGGCTTCAACACACTGTTCTCTTCTTCATATTCACATACACCGTTTCTTTTCTTTCCTCCAACTCACAACAAACACTTAATGCTACCAATTATACGCTTGTATTGATGCTCGCAGGTTTCGGTTTCTTTTTCCATCCATTCGTGCCTGCCTGCTATGGAATATGCACACCACAATCGATGAAGACAACAACATGATGTTCTTCGATGAAGAGCAAATTGGTTACAGTGTCCAATTAGTTAACAGTCTAAAAATCAAACGAACTCACACACAGGTAGAGTCTTGGACTTGTAGAAATCTCTAAACCATATACTCTCATGTACATGCAACAAACAAGACTGAAGTCGACTTAAAATTCAGTGTCGAAGCAAGCTACCATGATTTTCGAGACCATAGCCCGAGCGAAAGGAATATAGCTCATGCTATACCTGTTTCATCAATTGGGAAAAAAAAACCGGAACACATTAGATTCCTGCAAAGAACGTGTCTATTGATATAAAATCGAAAAGTAATCGGTTTTTCCATTTGCTCCGAGGAACCTCAAGCATCCATGGCACTCGACCACTGAAGACCATCTATGTCGTTTTGTTCGAGTGTTTAAGGACCCATATGAATCTACTGTTTATGAACACCTATATCATGATCAAGTTAATTAAGTTTCTGATTGTTTCAACTGTTTTAATTATGTTCTGATGTTGAAACTCTATGCTTTTATTGAATATCAGATGTATATTACATGTATACTACATTAAGTTTTTTTGTGTCTATATGTATATATACAAGTTAACATCCTCATATATGTAACATTTCATGTTCATGTATGTTTAACTTATGTTAACATTTCCATGTTAACATGTCAACTTATGTGAAATTCCGGTGACAAAGTGGTTCAGATGGAAAAACAAATCGTACACGATCCTGATTTTATATATGTATGTATGTGTGTGTACATACTTTTATTTATTATCGCTCTGTCCTAGTAAGTCATCTCACTCTCCTACCTTTACTTTAAAGTAGGGACATTTCCAACCCTCAACCCCTTTCTGTCGACATTAAAACATGAGGACTATGAACCGCTATATTTTCTGCTTGTCCACTGCGATATCAAATCATGGTCTTGACCACCATTCCAGTTTAGAATCGCGATAACTGCTTAGCAGCTAAGTTTTCTTTAAAGACGTAAAGATCATGGGATTTTGGTATCTGCTACTGAAATGCCGTCTTTTTTTGGAAAAATGTCCAAATCTTGAGATCATGGTATGGATACAGAGACGGCAAAGAAGAACATAATGGGGTTCAGCACATTATTAGGGGAAATCAACCAGAGATTTAAGGTTCTCTTTAGCTTTTTTAAGATGATGTTATATACCAAAAAGTTATGGAGACTGCTTCAGTTTGCAGTTGATTGGATATAGCAAACTGCTAGAATGGCTTTCAACAATCAGGAGACACCTTTTGCACATGTTTTAACATGATTGTAATAAAAGTTTGAATCATATACCATCTAATAGTTCGAAAATTGCTGTAGAGAATGATAACTAATCAGCCATAACTCAATAAAGATGTAGTTCTTTAATCTATAAGTCATACACCTTGCCTTAAAAAATGCGCAAAATGCATCAAAATTTGGTTTAGTTCCTATGCACTGAATCGGATAATTTCTTTCTCAATCGATCCAACATAATTTCAAATTTTCCTATATGTACCCATTTTGACCACTAACCTGCTGATTTTGTAATGTTCGGTGACATGGATACCCGTTTACGCAAGGTTTACGAAATGTTTAAAAAAGGGTCACAGTGAAGTAGATAATAAACTTGAAATCCACGTCATTTAAGGTTACAAGATCAGCAGGTTATCAGTGAAAATGGGTAAAAAATAACTTTTTTGAAACTGTCACATTGATCGAGAAAAACAAATTCTTTGTTACACTGATGAGAAATAAAGCAAACTTCGTTCCATCTTAATGCATTTTGCCCTAAAAGAATCTCTTCGCAGAAAACCTCTCTTTTTGCCTCCCTCCTGTCTCTTAATTAAATCTTGATTTTTTCCTTTCTAAAACACCGTAGTCAAATTCTAAAGTAACCATAAACCTAACTTCGAGAAAATCAGATTATAAAATAGTTACACCAGTAACAGGAGTAAGATTTATGACATACCAAATGAGAGCCCCAAACTCTAAGATGATGGCCAGCAGTGTCAATAGCTTGTTATGAACCTGCTTGTTGCCATCAAGGGAAGATGGAATGAGAGAGGAGTCACTTTTAAAGAAGAACAAAAATGGTTGGATTTACCTGTTTAAGGGCAAAAAGGAAGGCTGACTTACATAGAGAGCACATAACAAAGCAAGTAAAATGCTTGCAATATATAATGCAGTTGCATAAATTCGAACAGGATCAAGCATCATATTCACTTGCCGCTTAGGGCCTATCAAGAATCCTGTGCTGCCATACAAAAGAAAATCTTAGCATATATAAACATAATACATGTAGAATGAGGAAGGTATTAGTAATGCAAACTTGTTTTTGCATCAAAAACATTTAAGATGAAACAAAGGCCTGGATTATCATGTATTTATATTTAGATGAATTAAAAGATAGCATATCAACTTAGTTGAATAAAACAGCATAAACTAGACACGTAAGCTCAAAATCAAATTCATTAATTCAGCTGATTGTACATACGCAACTTAATAATTACACACTTGCACAATACTCTGTTATCTCTAGAATGTTTATGTAATTGATCAAAAAGTAATCGCAAAGAAATAATATGTTTCTTTGAATATATAACTTGCATCGACTATTATCTCTTCTAATTACATAGCATAAGCAAACTAACGAGTTTTCCTTTAGAATATGTCTTGATCAGCCTTTCAGATGCTACTGAGAGATCTTAATAAAAAAATTCATTCTATAATCAAGTTTGACCACTGAAAAGAGTGGAGCAGGCATAACGTGGTCTCTAACTAATAATTATAGCAACACCTACATAAAAAATCAATTTAAAGAAAAGAGGGGCATATTCCATAATGGTCATACATCAGACCAGAACTTTTGTACCAACCCTAAAGACTGAGCTCAGGATTTGCTAAGACAAACACATATCTTCGACATTTTCAGCATGAAATTGCATAAAATAAGAAAGAATGTTAAGTGCAACTGGTCATATTCCCAGTTCTAGAAGCAACCTTTCATTCAGTTTTTCAGGAATGCTGCCTATAAGCAGTGCATAGGGCCATATGCACTTGGCATAGTTCAGATAATATCTAGGAGCATCAACATGGGAGTTCAGTGAGACAGAGTCGACTTGAGAAAAATTTAATTGGGATATAACTGTAAGCACCAAGTATGGAAGATGAGGGGAAACAATCCACCATAGTCATCTTGTATTACTAAAAACATCACTGTGAGGAGTCAACTATTTTGTAAAAACTAGCAACCAGTTAGAGAAGAGAAATGGAGATCAATGTACACAATGATGAGAAAAACAGAGGCAGCATGATATTAATTGAAATAATGGCAAGATAAATAATTGGAAGGCTATGAAAGTCCTCTAAATATAGTGCATATTATTTCAAGACAAACCTTCCAAGTGAAAGCAAATTTCCAAAGGTGAATGCTATGCCAAACTTGATTGGATTGAAGAAGACTAGCATTGACTGCGAAGAATGGATTTTATCATGCAAGTTAGCCAGAGTCGTTTATGAAATAATCGGATTTTACTCCAGATTACATATAATTCCAAGAAAGGCATCTCTACAGATAATGAATACTTCTTTCTTACAAGAAAACCAATTCAAGTTACAAGCATTAACTTTAATAATACTACAAGAAGAATATCATCTAGAAAGCAAAACAGATGGTCAAACTTCGAAGCTATAACGTCAATGTATAAATTTAACAATTTACATTTTCATTGTGCTCCCACATGGCTAGTTTCAGAGTAACCTATAACTTAGAATATTCCCCTATATACAAATGACCGCACCCTAAATTTTTATCGAGGTTCTCAATAATAGAAGAATTGTACCGTAATGACTAATAAATGATTCGCAACACACAAGAAAGCAATAATAAGCCCCGTGGCTGTGAGATAGTTTACCCTCGCACCAGTCTCATGTACCATCTTGGGTCTTCAGGGTAACCCTCATCCCGTTCGACCCTCAACAAAAATAAGGTTTGTCCCTATTGGGGATCATTGGAGCTAGTGCAACCCAGTTATTAAGATATGAAGGCCTACTTCCATTGAAAGGATCTAACTGACTAAGTCCTGAACATATACTTGAGGCTCCACGTCTTTCCTTTGAAACTAGAGATGGATTAAAAACTATAAAACTACAATCTGCAATGATCACGATGCCATAAATATGAAATATATCTTGTCAACCATGTGTTGGCCCAACGAAAACCAATTAGGGTATGTTTATGGTCATGCAAATATCTCAACAAATAAGCCTTTTCTAAGTTCCCTCCTACATCACAAAACGTAAAGATTGATCCATGTATGCATCCTCCTCAAGAGAAAGATTTAGAAATGTTCCTTTTTTTCAATTTCATGTTGATGAAAGGCTTGAAAAATAGCAGCCAAAGTAATCATAATGACACAGTACCTATCAGTTTCATATTACCGTTTACCAATTCAGCTAGAAGTCTCGTTATAATCATGAAATGTGTGAGAGTAACCCTCACCCGCTAATATCACTTTCAGCCTGGCAAACAAACCATGAGGATTGAGCTTCAAGGTCTATACAACGAATTAAACCCCCGCAGAATCTTTCCAAAGAGAAAGATAAAAGTTATCCAGGTCCTATTTGATTTTAGAACAATAATTTCCTCATGTATGGCATGAATGGATCACAAGCATTAGGAGAAATATGATAATTAGTGAAAGTTAATAACTAGAAGACAAAGAACAAGAAATATCATGAGAAATGAGATAAACAAGTTGCTGGATAGGCTTAACAATCTGAGTAAGCATTTTAGCTTGTTGAGCAATGAGAATTCAAAATATCAAAGTAAAAGGGTCAGGGGATAACATATTTAGGGTGGGGCTAAAGGCTAATTAAAGAAGTGTGGGAATATGTATAGGAATGTATTTCCATAGCGTGTAGTTGAAGACAAGCAGTAAATGCAGTCACCATATGTGGAGGGTCAAAAGATACAGCAAAAAGGGCATTACCTGTGACGACGTCATGAATATCAAAATAGAGACAATAGAACTAAGACATTGGGATAATGGACTCTATCATATTGAAAATGAAGAAAGAAACTTTACTTGATAAGTTCCACATTAGTAGAGACAAAATACAGCCTAAGACTATGACTATGAAATAAGTACCTTTTTGAGGCCTATAGTTCCTAGGAAAAACCAGAACCATTCGCCCTAGTATCATGTTTCATCAAAAAAACCATATTCATAAAATGTGCAACAAAAACTTAGGGGTCAACATGGAAGAGGAAGTTGTAGATATAAGACATGACAAGGACAAGATAATTCATGTATTATATGAAACATGAAATAATAAACCTAGTTAAACATTCCTAGGCCTACTCATGTCAATGAACAACCATAAAAATACTCTTAAGACCTACTCACTCCTAGATGAGTGAGAGACAAGAATGTCTTTACCCATTTATTCATACAACCAAACATAAAGCAACTAAAATGACAAATTTCATGAGTCAAACTGATGTATACACATGTGTGTAATCTATGGGGCTACTATTAACTGTCAAGCTCTAGGGTCCAACCTACACAATGTCAAGGTTCAGGAGAAAAACATAATGTCATCTAGTTGCAGGGGCCAATCCCCAAGAATCAAAACAAATATTTATCGAATTACAAAGAGTAAACTACCACATTTAATGAACAACAGTTGCTTCTTTGCTTTATCTATCCAACTCAACATAACCAACTTATAAAAAATGAATCTGAACAGAATGTCAACCTCGCCAAGAATATTCTACCAGCAACTCCAACAAGCTTCCAAGTCACCACAAGCAAATGAAGTTCACGAAATAATGAGACAAGCATTAAATCCTTGGAAATACATGAAACCAGCAAAAAAGACAACCTTTATCGATCAGCCCAAGTCTAGAGGCAAGAGAGAACCAGAAAGCCTTAAAACAATTTACCTAGTAAAGTGTCACGTCACCACAGCAGGTGCAATCAAGACCTCCAAAGTAATAGAAGGCCCAATCAGGGACCCGACACGAAAACTGATGCAAGGAGGGATAAGACCATGATTTAGGGTTTGCAGAAGCCAGAAGGCCCATAAACCAGTGGACAAAGATCAGAAGAAAGACCCACGCACATTTGCATGTGTGACATGCAAATGGTAGCTAACAGCAGGGCTGCAGCCTGCACAGGCTGTTTGTCTGGTCAAAGACTATAGCAAGAGCCTAGGATCTACTACCATGAAAGGGATTGGTATTACAGGCATGAATGTATTATTGAGGCATGCGCATACATGGTCTACAACTGGATCAATGAGCTCAAACAGGAAACATTTGCAGATTGTAATTGTTCACAATGAATTAAATGTAGCCACCCGGGTTACCGGTAGATCCTAACCCCTTGCAAACAGTTCGGATCATTTTGATAATAATAAGTTTGATCTGTACAGCAATGTGTTGAACTACTTCAACAAGTCTGCACGTAAGATATCCTGCTCGAACTCCGTCTTAAATAACATCGAATTGAACCACCATCTTTTCATCTACAATCGAGCATAAGCCCTCTTCTACTTGCTTTTCTCCCATATGTCAAGGGTTTAAGCCTCACCAAAGGTGAGGAGTGTGTGTGTGTGTGAGTTTTCCATACATAAATATATACTTTAAAGAAGAATTAAATGTAACTGGATGCAAATTCCAACATCCAGATGCTAGTTTTTTTTCTAGAAAGACCCCATAAACAACATCCAAACAGGTTAAATTTCTGTTTTCTGCACATTGACACCCCATAGTAATTCACTGGTCTCCCCTAGTAAACCACATACAAATAATAGTTAGCTAGTAATGCAGGCTGTTTTCTAACATTTAATGTCTATGGCTAAAAATACTGAAATTCAATCACGATGGTCTATCTACAACCATCCCCTCCTGTTAATACCGCTATTCATTCCATTTACACTGAAGTATCAAACTCGGTGTTTGCATGTTAGATGGCGTTTAGTTGATCATACATATATATCATGCCAGTTATGATCCAAAGCCAAGTGAAATAAATGGGAGGATAAGAAGAAACCAATTTATTCAACAGCAAAAAGTTAAATATAGAATTCAAAAGAAAAAGAAAGCCAGCTGATACCATAATAATTATGTAACATTCGCTTCAAACTTACCATAAGTGTACAGGTCAAACCAGCAACCAAGCATATGGCAAAACCGTAAAGTCTCTGTTCAGAAAGAGAGAGATAGAAAACAGGTCAATATTTAATGAACATGGGTGGTGCAATTCAAAAGGTTATAGTACACATTATACAAGGTATAACTAGAACAGAACCTACTAAAAATGCAACAAATATAAGACTGGAAACAACTGCAGGTTTCATTTCCGTACATTTTGACTGAACTGTTCCAGTAAAAAAGTGTCAGTCTTAAAATAATCATCCAATTCACCAGAATCTAAGAAAACCACATACAAGATTTGCAAATTTGCAACATATGTAATAACCCAACATGCTAATTGTGGATAATTTTATGTCCAATAACCATTTGAAAGACTCAATGTTCAAAATCAACCAAGTAGATGAAACATGCAAGTATCTTAGTATAGAAACTCATCTCTCTGCAAATAGGTCCTTAGCTGATAATTGCCCAGTCTTGATGTCAAAAATTCAAATAACTGTGGCACCAAGCTCAACCAAATAAAAGGATCCTAGATGCTCCACTGCTAGTAGCAAAGTTTCAAAATCTCATCATTGTTCATTTGACACCCCTCACCACTTCCTCCATCACGGCCCTGGCCAGGGTGCAGGCATGCACATGGTTGTATCACACCCAAGGCTACTCTTTACTCCACTTTTATTTCAACAAGGATTAATACCTCTACTATATTAGGCCTGGCAATTTCCATGTTCTTGGCAATGTCGCCAAACATGAATTGTAAAGAATCCCAGAAATTTAAGGTACCTAACTTGATCTTGATAGCGGCTGAATCCTTCTTGATCCAAGTTTAACACCCTCTCATTCTCCAAATGAAGGACTATAAAATGTGGATATCACTTGAGTGTCTTGACATTCCATCTCTTTCCTAGCAAGCACAAGGTCTATCTGACTAGAGTTTTGACCATTACTAAATGTTACCAGGTGAGACTTGTTTCCTAAAGCAAGTGTTACAACCAACAAATCATAAAAATTTAGAGATCTCTTCTCCTTTGTACTTATCTTCATACCTCAAACCCCATGAATTTTTTCAACGCCTTCACTATATTGCGGCAAATTTAACGAACGACAGTGAAATATGTAACCAATACAAGCAGCCACCACAGATCTAGATTTTCAAAGAGCCAAATTACTCCATGTAGCATTTTCCGATCTTAGATTTCCAAATTTGATTTCTTCGAATCTCTAATTCTAGAAATTGGCAATGCAAATGCATAGGAAACGAAGAATGGTTAATCTGAGTAGCAAACAAATACTTATTCAGATCTTAGAAAGTAAAAGAAGTGAACCTGTTTGGTGGACAAAGTACAGTTACGATTGAAGTCATCCATGAACGCAAAAGAAGATTCTTCGTCGACACGTCGTTGATCATCTTCGACTTCGATTCCGACGAGCATCCTCACCTTCTCCATGGCCTGGCTCATTTTATCCATTTTGATTTTATTTGATTTGATTTGCCCTCTTTTCCTTTTCTTGTTCTGCTGGACACTGCTACTACTCCGATACCCCCACCTCGTTTGGTATTGCAACAAGAGGTGGTTTAAGGTGGTGACTGGGATTGCTTATTTAAAAACTAACAATATGTTTTTTTATAAATGCTTATTTGGAGTAAATTATACGAGATAACTCGCGATTTATTCGAGATCGATTCGGTATAGGCTTGACCCGAATTCAACTCGACATATTAACAGGTCGAGTCAAACTATCCAATACTCGACTCGAAAAACTCGTGAGATACTTGATTTTTTATATATAGTTAGTTTTAAATAAAATCAGTTTTATAATATAATATGTATAATACAATGTTATAAAAGTGTCTTATATTTTTAAATATTTAAATAATATTGTGCACTTTTAATTATAAAAACTATATCAATAATTTTTTTATTAAAATCATAATTAAAAAAGACAAAAAAAATTATAGAAGTGTTGGTGAAGTGTCCCACATTGGAAGAGAGATAATAAAAAAAGATGGAGAGTTGTTATAAAAAGAGAGGGACGTAAATAAAGTTTGTAACATTGTTTTTTTATGATAAAGTTTGAGGTGCATCCTTTTAGTTTTTTAAAATTTAAAAGAACACATTTAAGTTTTATAATTTACAAGGGAGAGACTTTAAAATTTCATAAATTTCGATGGGTGAGCTTGATTCGAGTTCGAGCTTGGTTCGAGCTTCAAATGAGTTCGAGCTTGAGTTTAAAAAATTGCAATCAAATTCGAGTCAAGTTTAGTTTTTAACTACTTGCGAGTTTTTGAGTCGAGTTCGAGCTTGAGAAATGGCTATCGAGTCGAGTATACTGATACTCGAGCTCAACTCGCATCATTTACACCCCTAGTAATTGAAGTTTTATAAAAAGTGTTTGCGGTACCATACCGGATAAGTTGATAAAATAGATGAGATACCCTTTTCTTTTCTCATCCAAACACTAAAACACTTTATTGTCGGTACCACACTGGAATAAGTTAATAAATTAGAAGTTACCGATGCCAAACCGGTCATTTCCTTTTCTTTTTCTATCCAAACACTAAAAACTTTTTATTATCGGTACCACATCGAAATAAGTTAATAAACACTTTAAATAAGCAATCTTAAAACACCCCTAAACCCTAAATCCTAAATCCAAACACTAAAAACTCCTTCTTCTTTAATATAAAGAAGACGTCCGTAGCTTTCCCCCTTTTTATAAAAAAAAATTATGTTATCAAAAAAGATAAAATTATAAACCAAATATAATGTAAAATGCATGAAAATGTAATAAAAATAATAAATCGCAACACATTTGATGATACCAAAGATTAATAGGATATAGAGTGAACCTGCGAATGAACCTCATTAAAAAAACCGTTCTACTTTAGAATGAAGTTGTAACACTTCAAAATCTGGGAAAAAACGAGTTTTTAAAATTTTTTGTAACACGACATTTAAATGATAAATTCCTTTCTATAGATCAATATTTGATTACCTATCATGACAATATAAGATTTAACATTAATAAATAATACTCCAAACCTTACACAAAGTTTAGATCAGGGATGGGTGTTACTAAAGCCTAACAACGGTCATTGTCTCTAATATACAGAAGATGTCCTCGATAGCTAATTCCTTTTTCTACCTGTAACTGGCACTCATCTTATCACATTGTCGCTAGGACCATTCTCCAACAATGATCTAATGAACATGCTGACAAATAAAAAGGATTAGGCCTAAAGCCTAGTAGTTCAATCAATTTTCAACATAATTATAAGATGGTAAAACTGAAAGACTATTTATTTAAATCAACAATCCAAAATGAAACGTCTTTACAGTAAAAGAAACATCTTTCCAAAACACACCATTTTGTGATGAAAACTCACTAATCTGAACACCCAATTAACATGATGCCAAAATCAATACTCACACAATGCATGAGTAAAACTTGATATTTAAATGATGATCCTAGTTCAACATCAAATCAAGATCAATAGATGAATAGATTGAAGATTGCTAGATGAAAAAACAGATATGTTTTTATTATTGATAGAAAACATAAATTACAAAGAAATCACTCCTCTCTAGCCGACTCTCATAGAAATGTGAATTGTAATCAACAACTAATCTAAGCCCATGACACCTATTTATAGGAGTCATTTACAAGACATAAGCCCAATGCCCATAGTCCAATTACAAAGAGTATTACAATGCAATACAAAGAATGGCTTTATAAAACTTTCATTAACTTGGGGCTATCTAGACCCAACAATCTCCCTTTAAAGTTTTATAAAGGAAGTATCTTTTGAAGCATTCAGATCGCCTCCCCCTCTACTTTCTTTAAAAAACTTTAGTGTTGCTCGGCTTCAAAGAACATTTCAAGCTTCCCCCCCCCCCCAATAAAGCTCTTATTCTTTAGTTTCAACTTTAAAATAAGATCCAGTGTGAATTCAGCACCACTGATTGCACAAAAAACAGCTTTAAATGTAGATAACTCAACATGACCTTGAACCTTAAAATCATTGTCGGCCACAAAGCAAATTGATTCATCCAACCATGGGATAGATAACATGCGAGTTACATAACATACCAAGTGTAGAATCAGTCTAATAACAAGGAATTTTTCTTTGAACCATGAGTTGAATAAGCATCCAGCTTAAGAACTTGTACTGATAAGCTCACAAAGTGGGGTCTTAATAACAGCTTGAACAACCAAAGGAGACACCTTTGACAATAAGATCCAAAGAGAAATATCAGCATTAAGAATATATAGCTTCTTTAATCAGCAAGTCAATCAAGAAAGATAAGTCGATTTTCTTCAAACTTTCAGAAGATTGAACAACCAAAACTCAGATCTAAAAATTCTCAGCCAGATGAGTGATCATCGGCACTGAAAACTCTAAATCACAGACATGCCTTCAGAACAATGATTGTAAACATTCAAACCTCTAATTGATCAGATTATATGAATGATTGAGAACACTCAAAAACTTGATAACTCCAGAACCTCCAGAACAATGATTGCTGGCCTTCAAAATCTCTGATTGATCAAATAAAAAATAGTGATTGAAAGCACTTAACGATTTGGACTCTTGTAGAAAACTTTAGATTAATGATTGCAAAAACTCAAACTTCTGACTAGTCCAATCAAATACAGAATCCAATCACCCAGTTCTGAAAACATTCCAACTCCGGCTTTTCACAACCAACTCTATTGAATGTTGATCAAAAGTTACCGTTTGACTTTCTGATTGATCGAGGATGGAAATATCTCTAGAATTGTTGGCTCAAGATATGGTGAGGATTGAATTGAAGTTCCCTTAAATTGATTCGTGATCGCATCTAACTGATCCTTTTTATGGCCTTTAATTCATCTACTCTTGTACACTAGCTATTCGTTTGACTGAAGATCTCGAAGTGGCATAATTGTGCTCAGAAAAGATTTTTTATTAGCTCAATAGCTTCCTCATATGTCTTATTCATAGTGCACCCTTAGCAGCAGTAGTGATATAATTCTTGTACTGAGGGTTTAAACCACTGAAAAAGGTCTGAATAATCATCTACCCATGGAGTCCTGATGAGGGCACTTTGTCAGCATGTCTTTGTATCTTTCCCAAGCCTCATACAAAGATTCTTAATTCCACTAGGCAAAGTGTGTGATCTTAGCCATCAATTGAGCAGTCCGGCCTAGTGGAGAGAATTTCTAAGAAATGCAGTTACCATTTTAGCCTAAGTATCATTATGTCCGTTTGGTAGATTCTCTTCCGATGTAGGCGCTCTACTTCAAAATAGAAAATGGGAACAATCGGAGTTCAAAAGTATCATCAGGTACCCCCATTCATCTTAAAAGTGTTGCAGACCTTCTCAAATATATGAATGTGCCTATGAGGGTCTCTAGTGGGTGCACCCCCAAACTGGTTTTGTTGGAGCAGTTGTATAGTATCAAATTTGTTTTCAAATTTATTGGTTGCTATGGTAGGTGCTTGTACACCTATGTTGATGTTCACAACAGTCGAATTGGCATAGACCCTCATAGGAACCCGTCGGTGATGGCGGCCGTGGAAGTGGATTGTTCCTTAGTCTTTCATTGTCAATGCAACATAAACAGGTCGTCTTATTCAAAACCCCAATTATGACATCCCTTCTCTCCCACTTCACACCTCGGAACGCGCCGTCTCCTTCCATCTTTCTCAGCTTTCGTGCCTTAGCTTCTTTTTGCAAATGACGTGCGGTCTTTTTGATTTCTAGTTCGTATGGTTCTAAATTCTTCCCCCGATAACTTCTTGACATAAACCACTAAGAACTTAAATGTAGAATAAAGGGATTAGTGACCCAAAATAAAGAGAAAAATAACAAGAAAGAATAAAAAATGAAAAATGAAATATCCAATGTAATAATGGTTATAACTTGGTTTGCTATCAGTGCTAATTAGTTCCCAGGTAATAGCGCCAAAAACTTGATAGGAGGGTTAACATCCCCTAAATCTAACCACAAGTATTAGGTGTCGAATCATGTAATACATACAGTGAGTATGCATATCGAACCAAGGGAACCAAAGACTAAGTATGACGTTCATGTTGGGGGTGGTATCAAACAAAACGATGAAAGAATAGTCCTTAGATTTGGACATCGTGTTCAACAAGAACTCTAAAAGAATGTAAAACTCCCTCTCGTGATGATTCTCCTCATACAGCAGTCTTCGATCTTCAAACCTGATTTGATTCCAAACACTTTGTGGCTCCAAAAGTACTTTCTTAATCTCCCAAAATCGACTTCCAGCAGTCTAGATTGAAATTAGGTGATCTCCCAAAATCGACTTTCAATCGACATACTTTGAAAGACATGTGAGGGGGTTGTGCGGCTTTGCCCGCGACTTGAAGTCGCGGGGAAGGTCGTGCGTGTTGAATAGACACGTGACTTCAAGCTGCTGAAAAGGTGGCGCAACTCATTGTTAGGCCTCTTTATTCCAGTAACAATATCCCACTTTGGCCCCACTTTCCCACATCTTTATTCTGACGCTTGATTCCCTTGTATTTTGCAATAATTCACCACTTTCCTTCGCTTCAGTTGAAGAAACTTGGAAGAAATTGTTAAAAATATGCTTTGTTTGCTTGGAAACTAGTCGAACTTACCCGAATTATGGTATCAAAATAACGCCAAAAAAATGACATTATCATTAACATATATTTGTTTCACAATGTGTTTGTTTTATATGTATTTAGTTCATGATGTGTTCATGCATTTTTTGTTCTCATAAACACGTCAAAAATGTTTACATTGTGAATCAAATACATATGAAACAAACAGATTGTAAAACAAATATATATTAATTACTCCATTAAAGTCTAACTATCAATTGAAAATATCATATGACGTAACATATGATGCATTGGTTTCTAAAAATCTCATGATTTAGAGAGTCTCAAAAGGGTCGAGTAATATATATAATTTATTATCTTTAATTTTAATAAACTTATATAAATAATATATAAAAAGACAATGTAATTGATAGAGATATTTAAAAATTCTAATACAAAATCATAATTTATAAAATTTTATATTTTAAAGTGATTAAAAAACAATCATAATTTTTTTATTAACCTGGATATCCAATCCGCTATGCGAGTCGACTAATCACAGGATGACCACCTGCTTTGCAGATAGACCGGAGTCACCGCATTTGAACCTCCGTGGCCACAAAGGGATTTTTATTCTTCCTTGGATTTGAATTTGGGACCTCCTGATACTTTTGACCTTTGAAGCCAAGCTCAAACCAATGAGACACCATATTTGTGTTACAATCATAAATTTTAATACTTAGAAAAGAAGAGAGACAAGAACTATATTAATATACATGCATATATATATATATATATATATATATATTTATATCTCCACACAATTACCAAATACATACTATTTCGTATACATATTCCTAATCCAATATATATCAAACCTCATAAAAAGCTAGCTTTCCTTTGCAAGTATTCAAAACGACGTTAAAATCAGTTGTTTTTGTGGCAGTTTTGACGCACTTGTCCGGTCTCTTTAACGTCAAGCAACCCCATCTTGACCATGGCTCGTTGGAAATCCATGAAGAACATGGCTTGATTCATAGCATACCCGTTGACGATGGGTCTGGTCCTTGGGTCCGCCATCAAGGTTTGGTCCGACGACAGGACTCCGGCTTGCCTTTGAAGGGCGTTATAGTAACCGTTATCAAACATGTTTCTCGTCATGTCGAAAGGTTGCTCTGCGTTGTCACCCGCATTACAGGTTCTCGCAAGCATTTTCACAAACTGCGAGTCAATGCTCGGGTCCACGTCGTTTTTTGAATCGAAGTTTTTCAGACGGTTCTTGAACGACGAACATCGAGCCACTCCTAGTGTATGTCCACCTGTACGACCAAAATTAGTCGGGTTTAGCTATTAAATCATTTAACTTGATGGCATTTAATTAACCGTCTGAAATATACTCCGTCTGTCCTAAAATAAATAACCATAATAAAAAAGGTACAAAGTTTCATTAACAAAACCACAACTTTATTCTTAATAATAAAGTGACTAAGGGACCGTTTACCAAATACTTATTCGATAAATGTTTACCGGTAAAATTTAACACTATTATTTACTTATCGGGTTAGATTTTGGTCCACAAAAACGACATCGCATGCAACAATTTACCCGGTAAACGCTTATCATGGTAAGAGTCGTCGCCCTCACTTACCGGATAAGACTCTTGGTCTTTGTCTTGTTTTTACTGGGTAAGATTCTTAGGACGAATTCAAATAGAAATAAGGGGTGCAATAATTTACCAGAAAGAGCAACCATTTCTTGAGCATTAAAACCATGTTGCCCAAACATTTTAATGAGTTCACTCGTGTTTAAAGTTGGTGGAGGCAGGTTCCTTGTGTCTTCAATTTTGGATCTTGTCCCATCTTTCCGTCCTTTCGGTATGTCGTAATACGGACCTCTAGCCTGCAACGACGACCGTTTTTATAACTGACATATACAAAATGAAAACGAAATATTGAATAAAACGAGAATATGTCATTACAAAAAAAACCGCCTCACGGGCAGCCATAGCTATGATATCGGCACAAGATACAACGCCAGGACATTGGTTTTCCAACTGTTGTTTAGCATCGTCAATAATCTCGTATCCCCTCAAGCTCAGATTCGCAGGCGAGTCTTTCTCCGCCTTATTGTCGTCGGTAGAATCAAGCAAAATCGAAGCGTCACAACCCTGCATGTAAAAACACGCGTTCTTGATTATCTATAAAGCATAAGTGAGTCAACTCGACCTAGTCAACACGGGGAACAAAAAAAAGTACCTGGATGAAGCAATCATGAAAGTGCATCCTGATAAGGCCAGCAGCAAGAGTTGGATCAGATGTCAAAGCTGATCTGACTGAGTTCTGGATGATGAACTCGGCCATTGGGCAATTCATCATGTAGTAGTTCATGCTGAGGCCGTTGGAACATCTAAACATGATCGCGATCATCGTCACGACGATTGACATCAACGTTGTCATGATGGTCGATAAATAAGGCAATCCTTTTTTCCTGACGGAAAGACGTTAAAACGGCAAAAACCGTCACTAAAAGATTGATTAATTGGAGAAAGGCAAGAATGAGAAGAAACTAAAGAAGGAAGGTGGGCTATGTGGGTGTTAAGATGTGATGGATTCATATGTGATGAAGAAGCATTAAGTGATTGTATGTGTATATATACACACACGATAATGTCACATCATCAATCACTTTTTTATTTCGGAAAAATTATTGTAAACAATTATGATGTTTGTGTATATTTTAAAGATTATATTTTCAAAAGATATATTTAAATATATGTAATTTCGAATATATATATATATATATATATATATATTTATAAATAATAATTAAATGAAATTAGGTATATTTTAAAATTATATCTTTTTTCTAATTGTTGTGGGCTCAAAACTTGCTTCGCTTCTAAGTTGGGACATAAAGGACTCATGGGGTCTCTCTTTACATCTATGCGCATATATATATATATATATATATATATATATATATATATATATATATATATGGGAGCGATCAAAT
>NC_037538.1:21870802-21872580 GCF_001531365.2 Cynara cardunculus var. scolymus
TATATATATATATATATATATGAGATTGATTAAATGAAAATCACTCCCATTCGTGTAAATCATGTAAACTAATCTCATCCATCCATTTTCTTAATCAATGGTCAAGATTAGTTTAGTTTATTTTAAAAAATAAAAAAATATATATATTAAATTTTTTTATTTTATAATAATAAGAAGGGCAAAATGGTAAACCCAACCACATCTTAAACCTCATGAACCTGTTTTATGAAACATTTTTACTATTCATCATGCACCCATTTCATACATCTTAAACCTCCTCATGCACTCTATTCATTATGCACCTATTTTATAATCAGTTTCACTTACTCTATGCACCAATTTCACTATGTATGAAACCGGTTTCATCATGCACCCATTCCATAATCATTTTCATTTATTCCATTCATCAATTTCATCATGTATGAAACTGCTTTCATGAATATTTTTTTTATTCTACTACTGATTTCATGGATTTGTTACTCTAATAACTTACGATTTTCATGAATCTTGACAATAATAAATAAAAACACAATATAACAAAATCCAATTTTTAATATTATAATTTAATTAAATATTTAAATGTTATCATTTATAAAATATCCTTTATGTTGCCTTAATTAAAATTTATTAATAACTTATATATTTAATAGAAAACAATGAAAATGACCAATATACCCTTAATGTTAAATGTAATTAGAAAAAAAATGTAATTTTCCTATTGGGCGAAATTAGTTTATATGGTTTCTAAAAATTGCATGGTTTTCATTTGAGACCCGTAAGACCAATTCTCAGCCCTTGGATTAGATTTACAATCTGAAAATCTGAACATTCATAAATGCCACGAGACTTCTCAATAATCACAAAWTTRCCAMCGWGCAACTTTAGACCATTAGATCATTAGCTTATAAAGTTGATCAATGAACATAAATTGGTCTTACGGGTCTCATGAAAAACATTGGTCTCACATGAACCTAACCCTATATATATAGGGGTTGGTTCAAATGTTAACCAAGATTATTGTGTTAACTTTGTTAACCAATCTTGGCCATTGATTCTTACAATAAAAGGTTGTGATTAATCATGATAAAAAATTAAATTTTTAAATTTACAATTTCAAAGAACATATGTGAACAAAGGGGAAAAGAGTATTTGTGTGTCCACAATATCTGATCAATCTTTATATCATCATCACAATCATGACAGATTTAGTTAATCATGTAAGAACATCATATGAACATTCATAAGGATCTAGAGAGAAAAAGTCAACTTGTAAATCTCAGTCAAGCTCTCTATTATTAATGGATTATTACAATTGAGCTCTCTTACTCTAATTACAAAGATTAAACCATATTTATATGGTCAAACTAATAAAGACAAGGTCAAAGTCAAACCTCTAAAGAAAAGTCAAACACGCTGACTTTTTACAATTATAGACTATTTATAAACTTTCAAGACGAATACAATTAATACTGATTTCTCAGTCCTAACATTCTCCCCCTTTGTATTCAGACTTGAAAGAAAAATCTGCGCTTTGAGTACTTGTTTGAACTTTGAAACTTTATGCACAATATGTCTTCTTTAAAAGAAATCTTCAACTTATAATCTTCAAACAATCAAATGTTGAGAAAGATCTTCTATCACTCCCCCTCGAATGTAGAATCACKGTGATCTTCTCTTTTGACAATGTAGAACCAATTCAAAAATGATCTTCARAAACACTGTRCAARATGTGATCTTCAAAGAATCTTCAAAATCAAACTTCAGTAAACTATTGTGAA
>NC_037538.1:21874551-21879803 GCF_001531365.2 Cynara cardunculus var. scolymus
AAGTTTCATTACATTTCACATTAACATAATTCTGAAGTTTAAAGTTCTTTTCCAGCTCAGCATATTTTGCTTGTAATTCTTGATTCTCTTTCAAAAGAATATCTGCCATTAGAAAAAAAATTGATCAGATAAGGATCTATGCAGTGAAATCAGATAAAAGAAATATGAACAGTTAAGCTCAAAAAGAACAGAAAAACACAAACATTGAAAAACACATGCAAAAACAAATATACAATGATCCAAAAGAAAATCTAAACACAAACAACCTAAGAAACCAAAAACACAACTAATAGAAGCCCAAAAAAAATAATGTCTTAAGTCCAAAAACAAACTGAACCAAGTATCAACAATACAAATGAATATTCTATTTGCTCTCGAAATTGCTATCAAAAGTCCACATGTATGCTTCTCTTATCGATTGCTACACTTGGACTGCTGTGACTTGATCTTAATCCCAGAAAGCAAATCCACTTCAACAGGCTTTCAAATCTGGTAACCAAAGTGAACTTTGATTTACTGTGTAGCTTGAGAATGTCCACAGTTCACTGTTGTTCCGGTCCYGTGTAGCTGAAATGTGTGCTACTMAACCTGCTGTCAGATTGTTGCTATCAAGACAAACTTGAACCCAAATTAGTATGAGTAAAAGTGAACARCAATGAACCAAAATACAGTAAACTAATGCACTCAAAACAGCTTCTCAAAATGTACTCTAAACAGCTCTTAAAAAGCACACTAGACAGTCGCCACACTATCTTAACCTGYACACTGCTRYTGTTCTTGTTCTRACTAGACAACCTGYTGTTTCTTTCTTGCTCTGTTTGAACAGCTTACTTACTGCACCATGCTAAACTTGACAAGTCAAAACAACAAATCAAAAATTCATTCACTACATAGAACTGTATAGAAGCTGTGTGCATTCAAGATACTAAGCAGTTCAAGGCTTCTAGACTGTTTTAAAACAGTCAAAAATGCACACTAAACCTGCTGTCAAAATGGTTGCTGTCAAAATGGTTGCTGTCAAAATGGTTGCTGTCAAAATGGTTGCTGTCAAAATATAGTTGCTGTCAAAATGGAGTTGCTGTCAAAATGGAGTTGCTGTCAAAATGTAGTTGCTGTCAAAATGGAGTTGCTGTCAAAATGTAGTTGCTGTCAAAATTTTCTGTTTAAAACTCAGCTGATGTCTTCTTTCTGTGTATGCTATCGAGCAAACTTCTCACAGATCTGATGTCAAGATCACTGTTGTTGCTGTCTTGTTTTTGTTGCTGTCTAAATACAGCACAACACTGCCCTTCCCTACAAACTTGACACTGGAAAGTCCTTATAAACCTGCTGTTTACTATTTTCCAAATAAAACAGTCACAAAACACAACCTGTTAAAACCTGTGGAACTGTTAAACTTGCAATCTGTTGCTGTAATCTCAGGTTGAAATTCCAAACCTGTTGCTGCTTACACAGTCACCTATTAAGCTGTCAAAACCTATTAAGCTGTTCAAAAACACAAAAGATTGTTGCCCAAATAGTTGTTATATACAAACTTCAAATTCAAACTCAAACCAGCAATCAAAATGTAACAATTAAAATTCTCAATAGAGTTAGAGCACTTGAAATGCACACTGTTGTCCAATCTGCTGTTAAGACTTGCAATCTGTTGCTGCTGTTGTTCTTGTTATTGCTTAAACAACCAAGTCTGCTGCTGTCAAGATCTGTAAACAGCTGTTACTGCACGAAAACAGCGCAAAACAGCAAACTCAATCTGTCACCTTAACAGACTGCTACTTAAACAGACTGCTGTCCAAACCTGCTTATTCAAAACAGTCAAGAACAAACAAAACAAGAAACAGATGTAAACCAGAATGAACAACAATCTAAAACCTGATTGACATCACAAAATGCTTTTACAATCAATACAATCTAAAACAATCAGTGATTTAGGTGGAGTCCGATTGATGATTTAAGCAATTTAGACAAGGTTAAATCTCGAACACCTTAAACTCATACTTCAAAATTGAACAACCAGAGATCGATTTAATGAGCGGTTTATGAAACCGGACAAAAGAAAAAACTTGAAATTCAGACAAGCGGTTTAATACACCGATCAAGATTTAAAACCGATCAAGACTAAAACCTAAACCGGTCAAGACCGCTTAAAGGTTGATAGGTTTACACGAACATCGGACAATCAGAGATGAAAGACTTACCTGTTTAGACAAATCCACTATCCGCTCAAATTTGATCGGTTTACCTCTCCGCTCGTGTGGTGTGAGGTTTAGAATACCGCTCAAGAAATATTACCTGCTGAACGAATCAGAACCCTAATCCGGTCAAGTGGTGACCGATGTAGATGAATACTGATCAAGCCTTCTCCTGTGAATCTCTTATCCACTTAAGCTTCACATGATTTACCTTCTCCGGTGTTCTTATCCGCTCAAGAGTATGCTGGACCAAAAATTTGATCTGTTAGGCCTTAAAATGGTTTGGGCTTTAGAATATCAGGCGGTTTAACAACAATAACCAAACAAAACAAAACAAAAATAGATTAAAACTAACAAAAACACAAAAACTAAAAGAAAATTAAAAAAAATGGATCAAAACACTGACATTTAAAAAAAATCAAGAACACGAAAAAATTTAAAAACACGAAAATCCGATCAAATCTTGATAAAAGTTGATCAAAACACAAAAATTTGTGAACAATAAAGATTCACAACACAATTTCGAACATATTGATCATATTTTTAACACCAAAACACAAGATTTTATGGAAAAATCGGATCAAAATCAACAAAAAAAATTCAAGAACACGAAGAACACCAAAAAAAATTCAGAAAGAAATTAAAAAAAAAACTTATCTGATTTCTTTTTGACTCTGATTTCTTGCATTCCATCTTTGATACCAATTGTGTATCCACAATATCTGATCAATCTTTATAGCATCATCACAATCATGGCAGATTTAGTTAATCATGTAAGAACATCATATGAACATTCATAAGGATCTAGAGAGAAAAAGTCAACTTGTAAATCTCAGTCAAACTCTCTATTATTAATGGATTATTACAATTGAGCTCTCTTACTCTAATTACAAAGATTAAACCATATTTATATGGTCAAACTAACAAAGACAAGGTCAAAGTCAAACCTCTAAAGAAAAGTCAAACACGCTGACTTTACAATTAGACTATTTATAAACTTTCAAGACGAATACAATTAATACTGATTTCTCAGTCCTAACAGTATTTAGGTAATTTTCTTTTTTATGTAACTCCTATATCATTAATTGGGAGTTATAAAATAAAAAAATCTCATTATTTTTGTTAATTTATTTTTGTTAATATAAGAACCATATGAACACACACACACACACACACACACATATATATATATATATATATATATATGAACCATTGTGTCAAATACGAACAAAAATTGACATATATATGAACTTGGACTGTATAGCATTTATGAACACAATATAAATATAATAAGAATAGTTGTTACACGAAAGTAAATAAATAAAAAAATAGGTATGAACACAATATGAACAGTTTGTGAACAATAGTTTTTTTATTATGAACACATTCAGGAGCAAGCCAATGTTGAGATATGTAGCTAGTGTACATATGAACACAATATGAACAGTTTGTGAACAATAGTTCATTAATTATGAACATATTCAGGAGCAAACCAATGTTGAGATATGCAGCTAATGTACATATGAACACAATATGAACACTTGTGAACAATTCTTTAACAATTACATATGAATTCGAATTCTGATTGTAGTCGTAGACGATTTTAACCTTTTCATTCTCATTATTGTTTAAAACAGTTTTTTCCAATAGGTTTATCCATATTACTCGGACGATATCGAAATCTTAACAATTACAAAATCAATATCATTATAGATAGAATAAATCGAAATTACAAAACATGAACACGTATAAAAAAATATCAATATTACATAATCATCAATTATTGAGATTTTTAGATTTGTAACTCCCAATTAATGATTTGGGAGTTACATAAATGACAAATTACTTAATTACCCTTGTCATTAATATATGAGTTATATGTGAACCTACAGAAAAGATGGAATATGATTGGTTGGGCTCGGTTAACAAAGTTAACACCAAAATCTTAGTTAGTATTTGAACCAAGCTCTCTCTCTCTCTCTCTCTCTATATATATATATATATATATATGATATATTTCAAATGCAACCCTTTGTATTGGTACAACTTATACAATTCAAAATTGACCAATCAGAAAATAACTTCTTTCTTTATTTTTCAATAACCGAAAAGCGCAATAATGTCTATGTATAATTTTGGGTAATTATTAATTTTTTTAATGTATAATATTGTCTTTCCTAATATTACTTGGAACAATTATGGAAACAATTGTTTTTCATTTTAATATTCATTAATTTCTCTTCTTCATTTCTTCATGTCGTCTTCTCAATCAAAACTTGCAAACTTTCCATCACCATATGATCTTGATGATGAAACAACACTTACCATCTCCAGAACTCCAACTCTATAAACTCATTGGGTTCATCATAAACAAAAGTGAATATTTTTTTGCACGTAACTTACAATGTTTCAGTAAACACTTTTTATTCATTATTATTAATTTTCGCAGTTTGTATGCTTGTTTCACTTGATGCATATTTTATGAGCAAAATCTGGTCATGAAACCTATTTCATTGAATATGTTTATGAACTCAAGTCATGAAACTTATTTCATTAAACAAGTATAATGAGTTTTGAGATATTCATAAAACAAGTATAATGAATTTTGCACATTCATGAATAATTTGGAGACTTTCATAAAACAAGTAAACTGGGGTTTGTGTATAAGTAAATTAAGGTTCATGAATAAGTAATATTTTCCATTGATAATATAAAAATATATTAACTTAGATTGAGTTTAATTTCTCCAGAATTCTGGCTTCATAAATCAAACCCCCTAGACTCTTTAAGTCTTTTAGTTTCCAAAATTACCCCTTAATTTGATATAATTTTAGAAAATAAATCAAAAAGAATTAGATAACCTATTAATTACCTTAATTAGATGCTTACCATTGATCAAATATTTAAAGGCTAGGATTTGGTTGTAAGAGTTGTATGAATAGGGGTGGTTGCATAATAAACCACTTCTATACATACATACATACATACATACATACATACATACATACATACATACATACATACATACATACATACATACATACATACATACATACATAC
>NC_037538.1:21879853-21884759 GCF_001531365.2 Cynara cardunculus var. scolymus
ACATACATACATACATACATACATACATACATACATACATACATACATACATACATACATACATACATACATACATACATACATACATACATACCTTTCTTCTTCAAAAATCTCGTTTGACATAACAATGATGGTTTGGATGTATCATCTCGATCAGATGTCCGATTTCATGAATCAAAGGGATTTGCTGTATCACCACTTCATTGATACATATAACTCCCTCCTCCCTATTGATTTAATCTCACTGTTCTTCAGAACCCTAGAATTTGGATGCTTGAATGTATCTATGTGCCTACAGGTAGATGGTTACTTTTTAATCGATTCATACTCTGTTTATCGATTCAGTCTCTCTCGATTTAGGTAGATGTTAACTTTCTGTTTATCGATTTCTTTTGGTTGCCTTATGTGGTTCATATCTTTGGTCGATTTATTTTTGGATTTGATTCATACAATCGATTTAGGTACCTATTTTCATTTGATCGATTCAGGTAAAAACCATATTTAATATTCAGAATTTTCACAAGCCTTGCTGCTTTCTTAATTTGCACAAACCTTACTGCACATACATTCATATTTAATCTTAATACATTTGACAATCAACCAACATACATTTTGACAGGTGATTATCGAGTTTCTTGGAACTGGTAAGTTATGTAGGGAGGTGATTTATCCTGGTGCTCTCAATATTCTAACTAGTTATCTTTACCTTATCTTTCTGCAAACAGTATTATAAAACTGGTATGGCTATCGAATTCACTAGAATCTTTTGAATTCACAGGTTCCATTATTGATCCTTCCTTATCAATGTACATTTTAAATTTGAAAAGTTTATTGTGCCTCCCTTCTACAAACTGTTATACACATCTTGTAGCCCTAACGGGACCAACAAGTGGTATCAGAGCATTGCATTTTCTATTCTTGTTGTTTAGTTGTTATTCTACATTATATTATCTTTTTCTTTAGATAACCTTACTGCTTTCTAATGGCTTTACAAAACACAAACACACTTTCATGACAATGGCTCTCTTGCTAAACCACCCCGTTTTATCCGAAACAACTTTATTCTTTGGAAAAATCGGATGTCCCTCTTTCTGGAAGGTGTGGATCCTGAAATTCCACACTACATAGAGAATAGACCATATGTTCCATATGCTATTTCTCTGGCTGTTCCTGAAACAGCTACGACTGTCAGGATTCCTGAACGACAGATTCCAAAGCTCCCTAATCAATGGAGCGATGAAGACAAGAAGAAGATAGCTATAGACACTCGTGCTAGGTCTATAATAGCTATGTCTCTTTCTGATGAGGTTTATCATTCTGTTATGAAACTCAGAACCTCGAAAGCCATGTGGGACACTTTATGTGTTCAATATGAGGGAACCTCTCAGGTTCAATGAATCGAGGAAGATTAATTTAGTAAGACAATATAAAAGCTTTCTTTGTGGAAATAACGAAACATTGTCTGAAGGATTCCAGAGAAATGAAGAGCTCTTCGTTAGCTCTAATATCTGAAGATGCTTCAGCCGAACTCCCATCTTCTTCTTCTTCTCTTCCTTATGTTGTTATCACTGAGTTAGATTCTACTAACTTTGAGGATTTATCAGAATCTGATCTTGCAGATTTTGATGAATCACTGGCGCTATTAACTAAATTTTTAGGAGATTCGCCAAGAAAAGTAACTTTTGCAGAATCTCCTTCGCTGACCATCAAGAAAAAGTCATCTGACAACATAGACAAGGCTTCAGCGATTTGCTACAACTGTCACTACAAGAGTCACTTTGCTGGTGAATGCAGGTCTAAGAAGGTTGTGACGCCATCTTCTAAAACCCCATCCTCTTTCAAATCTAAGGATGACAAATACCTGAAGCTGAAGGAGAAGTACAAGAAGATGAAGAACTTCCAGCGAAAGGCCAAAGGTCTTGTCGCTGAAGAGCACGACTAGGCTGATTCATCTGATGAACCATTATCTGATGAGGAAGATACGACCTATCTCTGCTTGATGGCCAAAGATGTCAAAGAAGAAGCTTCAGAGACATCAACCTCTCATGATCCCTCATCATCCTCACCTGCTCAGGTATGTCTCTTGAATGAACCATCTTCTTCTTCTTCTAGCCTATCAGCGTTAGACACGCTGACGGTGGACCTTTACAATGCCCTGAATGGCAAGTCTAAAGTAGAAATGCTTAATCTTGATTTTCAAGAACAGTTGAAGATTTGTCATTAAAAGATCAAAGAGCTTACTAAGGTTGAAGAAAATCTTAAGGATCAGGTCATTGTGAACCAAACCATCATTGTCGAATGCGAACAGGTTATAGCTGAGCGTGAGCACGCAATTGCTGAACTCAGGGTTGAGAAGGCTACCATAGAAGGATGGTGCAAATCCTCTGTCAAGGCCTCAGAGATCATTAACACTCAGATCCCTGCCAAGATAAAGACTGGTCTAGGATTCTCCTATGATCAGGAAGACAGTGTCACTGATAGGTCAATGCTCAAGTTTGGCACCTTTGTCTCTTCTATTCCTGACACTTCTTCCTCTCAGTCCTCTTTCACTGAGAGTCATCTTGATGGAACTCCTTCGAGTTCAGGTTGCAAAGACAAGAGTAAATCCATTGTCATAGCACTTCTTCCTAAGAATACTAACAAGTCAAATAGATCTAAATCTATTCCTTCAGCTTGTAAACCTTCTTCTTCTTCAGGGACTAAGATATCTGAACCCTCTCAGAAATCTAAGTCTAAGCTCAAGGTGAACGCTTCACCTAAGGACTCCAAATCCTCTAAAGTTCTTCCAAGAACTAATGAGAAGGGAATCCTTGGAGTTGGTCCCTCTTCAAATCTGGTACTTCCTGGCCCTAAAACAACCTTCAGCTATAGGAAGTGTAAGCATTGTGGTGAAACTACACACATTGCCAGTAAGTGTCCTTCTGTCGCCAAGGCTGGTCCACCAGCCAAGGGCAAGAAAGTAGCTAAAGCTGATAAATCAACCAAAGATAAATCATCCACTAAGGCTGCTAAAGCAACCAAGGAGAAGAAAACCACTAGAGTCTCCTCTTCGGGCTCAGTGAAGACAACTACTGATGCTAAGCTTTCAGTCTCAAATGTTGTAGTTCCCACCACTGAAGCCTCTTCATCAGGCTCAGTGAAGACACCCACTGACTCTATCTCTCTAGTATCAGAGGTTGTTCCTATTTCCACTAAAACCTCTCTAGGTTCAGTGAAGCCATCCGTTGACGTTGGTTTTTCAGTTTCAGTAGATGAAGCCTCTAACATTGCTAGACCCAAATAGATGGGTACCAAAAGCATTTTTAAACTGTTCCCTTGAGCAAGAAGTTAAAGGCATATGGTATCGCGATAGTAGATGCTCAAGGCACATGATTGGAGACAAATCCCTGCTCATTAACTACAAGGAAGAAAGAGGACCTTCCGTGACCTTTGGAGGTAATGGAAAAGAATATACTAGAGGTTTTGGTATATTAACCAACGACGCAACCACATTCAGGCGTGTTACATACGTTGAAGGACTGAAGCACAACCTCCTCAGCATCAGTCAGCTGTGTGGTAAAGACTATATAGTAAAGTTCTTCAAGAATTCATGCTACAATTATGACAAAGATGATAAGGTTTTCCTTGACCGGTTCTCGTCTAGAGATTGTCTACATCATCATATATGGATTTTTCTATCACTTAGAACAGCTTTTTCTTCTCGAAAGCTTTGTCAGACATCAATTGGTTGTGGCACAAACGACTTTCTCACCTTAACTTCAAGACACTCAGTGAGTTGTCTAGAAATGATCTTATCACTGGTTTTCCTCAACACTGCTTTGCAAAGGAATCTCTTTGCTCAGCGTGTGAGAAAGGAAAACATACTAGAGCTAGCTTTAAGTCAAAGAAAATCTCTTCAGGGACCTCGCCTCTTCAGCTACTGCATATGGATCTCTTTGGTCCTGTGAATGTCAATCTATTGCTGGAAAGAAGTATACACTCGTCATTGTTGATGAGTACTCCAGGTACACTTGGTTCTTCTTTCTCAGATCCAAATGTGAAGCACCTAAAGACATCATATTGTTCATCAAGAAAATAGAAGTACTTAACACCATTAAAGTACGGTCTATTAGAAGCGACCATGGTACTGAATTAAAAAACAATACTATGGATAACTTCTTTGAGGACAAGAGAATTTCTCACAACTTTTCTTCACTGAGAACTCCTCAACAAAATGGGGTCGTTGAAAGAGGAAATCGGTCGCTGATTTCTTCAGTGACAACTCCTCAGTGAGTCCCATCTCCCTACAAATTTCTGATCTGAAGCTGTTAACACCACTTGTTTCACTCAAAATCGGTCGTGATCATTAAGAGGTTCAAGAAGACAGGCTATGAACTTTTCCATGGCAGAAAGCCTTTTATTAGCTTTCTACATATCTATGGTTGCACGTGTTATATTCTCGACAATCGTGATCAAATAGGAAAGTTCGATCCCGAAGCTGATGAAAGAACCTTTCTTGGATATTCTTCAGTGTCCAAAGCCTTCAGAGTATTCAACAAACGCCGACAGACGATATAAAAAAATATTCATGTCACATTTGATGAATCTCAATCAACTAATTCAAATTCCATCTTAAAAGATGAAGATGAATTTGAAAACTGGATGTTCTCTCATTATGGACAACCTGAAGCTTCCTTCAGTGTTCCTCTCAACACTGAAGCCCCAGAAGCTGAAGATGAACCATTAATCATTCCAGTTGCAGCTTGACGGAGGCCGAGTCCACCAAATAATAAATTCCAACTAACGACTAGTTACAACCAAAATTGTAGTAGTGTAAGTCGGGTCGAATCCACAGAGACTCGGTCTAACGTTATACGACTAGCGAATCAAGTACACGGTGAAAACGTAAAAAAACTAATAATCACCG
>NC_037538.1:21885129-21886915 GCF_001531365.2 Cynara cardunculus var. scolymus
TATTTGTTATTTGTCATCAATATTAGTTTACTAAACAATTACGGATTTAGGAAACCAAAATAACCATAATCGATTTCCACACAATTGATCAGAAAACATGAAATTCAATTTTATAAGTTATTAAGTTCAGAAATTGGGTGAATAATCAAAGTGAGATAGTAGTACATCATTTCAACCAACTAGTAAAAATAGAACTTGCAAAAACTAAGCAATCCAAGGTCAAATTTATAAAGAAATTAGCCACATTGACAAGAGATATTAACCTAATTTTGAAATTGATTAATCTCCTTCAATGCTTCTCCAATCCAAAACCACGAACTGTTGATGTCTTCGCTCCTGTCTTCTCCAATCGATTGCACCTACTGTTGCTCTCCTCTCCAATCGAAAATAAATAAAATGTGGTGTCTTCCCTCACGAACCAGAAAAACAACCCACGTCTCCCGATCTCTCGCTCGATCCCCCTCTCTTCCACTTCTCCTCTCGACTTCTCCGATCGATCGCACGTCTTCCCAATCGATCGCACCTCTGGGCTGCTGTTACTGGAGTTTTTGTTGTAGGGACTTTTTTGTTACTGCTAGTCCTCTCATTTTCCTCAAACTCGTGACATCTCTTTTTTTAAGCAACATTTGAGAAAATATGCTTCATTTTCACGCCATTTAAATTTGTATGGCCAGTCCAGAACCCATTTTATAAGTATGCTCAGCCTCATATTTCTTCAGAAAACTATGCCCGACCTTGTAACAATTTCGAAATATATGCTCTATTTGTATTAAAATCCATCCTTTTTTGCACCTACCAAAGTCCAATCAATAATTAAATTAAAGGGGTTCTATAAGCTATATAAACATTACAATATGTACTAGATTTATTATAAAAACATGTTTAAATATAAGCTTATCAAATATCCCCACACTTGGACCATTGACCGTCCTCGGGCAAACAATAAGCATTTAACATGGATGAAAGTCAAGAGTTAAGTTTTAGAGAACCGACGAAAAGTACATAACATTTCATGAGGGTACAACTTAGCCGACATAGTAACAATCAACACACAAGACAACCAAAGATGAACACTTCCTAATCTCACAAACACCTCACAAAGGATATAAACCTACTCTAATCACTCATTCACACAAAGCACAAGTGTTTTCACTCTTGGCATCAATTCACAAACACATGCACTACCATAAGCTTGAATTAGGTCTCGATTCTCCATCGCTAATGGTCAACCTAGGTGTGGATCAAAAAGGTCTTTTTAGTAGGGTTGTAACATGGCTAAGGGTTTTGGTAGGGAAACTTTTGGGTTAAGTGACTAAAAATGGATTTTGGAAGGGAAACTACAACTCAAAGCTTGACTTTCGTGTTTTGCGCATCAAAGTGATCACAAAATCTCTCAACTTTCTAGCTCTTATTTGCTAAGAATGCTATGAAGACAATTGTATTTTTTTGAATTCGGTCTCCATTTATTCATGTATATATATTCTTTTTTGTCCACTTCCATACATGGAACATATTGTTTTTTTTCTTTCGAATCTCTATCGATCATCATATAGGCGTTGTGGATCGGATAGATGGTATACAGACCGTACAACACGTCTGCCTAACTAAAAGCTTGTAGTCTCATTCCAAAGTCCGGTGAGGAAAGTGTTTGGCTAAGGAGTATATATTTGGTGTAAAAGTCAAGAAAATGGGTAATTAGGCTCAAAAAGGAAAACACATAAGGGTTGGCATTAGGCTAAATGGTTAAAAGAAAACATCAATGATGGCCTTCTATCATTTCCACACA
>NC_037538.1:21887455-21918584 GCF_001531365.2 Cynara cardunculus var. scolymus
TTAGGCTAAATGGTTAAAAGAAAACATCAATGATGGCCTTCTATCATTTCCACACACTAGTATTGCCTAAGTGCAATCTTGAAGAGACCTAGCTCAAGTTCTAGAGTGAAATGAGCACGGAAGATGCAATGCACACATAAACGAATTAGGATCGAATACAATGTTCGATCGTGGCTAAAAAAAAAAAACTCACAGGTGCAACAGAACCAAAAGTCAAGAAAATGGGTAATTAGACTCAAAAGAGGGGACCAAAAAGGAAAACACATAAGGGTTGGCTTTAGGCTAAATGGTTAAAAGAAAACATCAATGATGGCCTTCTATCATTTCCACACACTAGTATTGCCTAAGTGCAACCTTGAAGAGACCTAGATCAAGTTCTAGAGTGAAATGAGCACGGAAGATGCAATGCACACATAAACGAATTAGGATCGAATACACTATTCGATCGTGGCTAAAAAAAACTCACAGGTACATTTTTAGTCCGTAAAATTAGCAATGCTCACATAAGTCATCTCAAATGTGTTAATCTCAACTAAACAATCAAGTCACACAATCAATCATGCTACGGTTTTCATGGCATTATATGCAGGAAGATGTCTCACCTCATGAACTCATACTAAGTGTTTGCCCAAGAATTAATAAAAAATCAAAAAAATAGCCCCATTTTTACCCATTGTATCCCCACACTAATCTCTAACGCATCCCCACACTTAAACCATATATTGTACTCAATATATGCATTCAATTGCACAGTCTATAATCAAAACGAAGGGAACAAGAAAACTCCCATGAGTATGTAGACGTGTGCCCAATACATGGTGTGTGTTGTTGGCGGATGCCTTCATGCATTTGGGGGAAAAACTCCAATGATCAAACCCTGGAAGGCAAATTCATCAATTCAAAGACAACTAAACTGAATGAAAATTAAGCTAGAAAGGAAAATAAAGCAGTAAAATTGGGTTGTCTCCCAATCAGCGCCCTTTTTTAACGTCGTTGGCTTGACACCTCTACTTCTAAGGTGCTCCTTCTTCCAACCCCTCTACCTTGAAAACCTCCATGTCTAAAGGTTTGAAACCTTCATAAAATGGCTTTAAACGATGGCCATTCACCTTGAACACCTTTCCTGTTTTCTCACTTTTTATCTCTATCGCACCATGATTAAAAACATTAGTAACAATAAACGGTCCCACCCACCGGGACCTAAGTTTTTCGAGAAATAGCTTGAGTCGAGCGTGAAAAAGTAAGACTTTTTGACTTAAAACAAATGTCTTACGAGAAGACATTTTATCATGAAAAACTTTGGTCTTTTCATTATATATAGAACTACTCTCGTACGCATCATTGCGTATTTCTTCCAATTCTTGGAGTTGGAGTTTTCGGTGAATACCGGCTTTGTCAATGACAAAGTTGACATTTTTCACGGCCCAAAAGGCCTTATGTTCCAACTCAACAGGAAGATAACAAGCTTTCCCGTACACTAAACGAAAAGGGGACATACCTATCGGGGATTTGTAGGCGGTCCGATAAGCCCATAATGCATCATTGAGCCTTAAGCTCCAATATTTCCTACTTGGGTTTACCATTTTTTCTAGAATTTGCTTGATCTCCTGATTTGACACCTCCGCTTGCCCATTTGTCTGTGGGTGGTAGGTGGTTGATATACGGTGCTTTACACCATACTTTTTGAATAAAGCCGCCATCACACTGTTGACAAAATGAGTGCCCCTATCGCTTATCACCACTTTTGAGACTCCAAATCTGCAGAAAATCTTATCTTTCACAAAATCTGAAACATCGTTTGCACTGTCAGTCCTTGTCGCTTTTGCCTCTACCCATTTAGAGATGTAATCGACAGCAAGTAAGATGTAATAGAAACCAAAAGAACATGGGAAATAGACCACTTTCGATGAACTTTACGCATTGTCCTCGTCAGGCCAAAATGGTCTCCACATGCATAAGAATGACAAAATTCTAAAATGGAAATTACCTTATCGTCACTTACACATCGCCAGATGATCTGATCGGAACCTTGCTTCCATAAATAAGGATCGTCCCACATGTAGTGTTTGGAGTCACTCCTTATCTTTTCTCACTTCACTCTCGGTAGCTCCTTAGGTGTTGTCCCGGTAACTAGATTATTGACTATGTCGGCATACCAAGGAACTGTGGTCTTCACCTCAAAAAGGTGCTCATCCGAGAACTTGTCATTTAATAGTAACGACTCTTCATTGGAGACAATCCGACTCAAGTGATCTGCTACTAAATTATGTGTTCCACTTTTGTCTCTAATCTCCAGGTTGAATTCTTGGAGCAACAAAATCCATTGGATGAGCCTTGGTTTGGCATTCTTCTTTGTCATCAAATACTGCAATACCACATGATCTGTAAAAACAATAACTTTAATACCTAAGAGATATTGATGAAAATTTTCTAATTCGAAGACAACCGCAAGAAATTCCTTCTCTGTGGTGGAGTAGTTTGCTTGCGCGCTATCGAGGGTTCTTGAAGCATAATAAACAACATGAGGGTTCTTTCCAACCCTTTGCCCAAGTACCGTCCGTTAGCATAGTTGCTCGCGTCACACATAATCTCAAAGGGAAAATCCCAATTCGATGGTCTCATAATGGGGGCGGATGTGAGCATCACTTTAAGCTTATCAAAAGCTTCTTTGCATTTCTCATCAAACCTGAACTCCACATCCTTTTGAAGTAGATTGCACATCGATCGGGTAATGCATGAGAAATCCTTAATGAAGCTCCTATAGAAACCTGCATGACCCAAAAATGACCGGACTTCCCTTACCGAAGTGGGGTATGGTAAGCTTTTGATAACATCTACTTTAGCTCTATCTACTTCAATAACTTTACTCGAGATGACATGTCCTAAAATTAGCCCTTGGTTTACCATAAAGTGACATTTTTCATAATTTAAAACCAAGTTGGTCTTTATGCATCTTTGAAGGATTTTAATGAGATTTTCTAAACATTCATCAAAGGAGTTCTCATAGACGGTGAAATCGTCCATAAAAACTTCAATGGTGTTTTCCACAAACTCAGAAAAAATACTCATCATACACCGCTGAAAAGTAGTCGGTGCATTGCATAGGCCAAAGGGCATTCGACGATATGTGAAAGTGTCGAAAGGAAATGTAAACGTGGTTTTCTCTTGGTCTTCCGGTGCAACCGGAATTTGATGAAAACCAGAGAAACCATCTAAACAACAATAATGAGACTTACCTGCCAGTCTCTCGAGCATCTGGTCGATAAAAGGTAGAGGGAAGTGATCTTTGCGGGTTGAGGCGTTCAACCATCGGTAATCTATGCACACCCTCCAACCACTCTGTACTCCTGTTGGAACCATCACTCCCTCGGCATTTTCCACTACTGTCACCCCGACCTTCTTTGGAACAACCTGCATCGGGCTCACCCATTTGCTATCGGATATAACAAATATCACACCTGCATCTAGCAACTTTTGAATCTCTTTCTTCACAACCTCCATCATGGATGGATTCAATCTCCTTTGAGCCTCACGGAACAGCTTGAAGTCATCCTCCATCAAAATCTTGTGCATGCAAGTTGATGGGCTCAAGCCTTTTATGTCGGCTATCGTCCACTCAATGGCCTCCTTGAATTATTTTAGCACGTAATCTAGCTTCTTTTCCTCGGATGAGTCTAATCTACTTGAAATGATGACCAGTAGCTTCTCTCATTCTCCTAGATACACATACTTGAGATGCTCGGGAAGTTTCTTCAACTCTAGTTTTGAGCCTGCAAAACAGAAAGAAGTAGCTTTTTGTTAGATGGCGGTAGAGAAACTTGAGCTATATCATACCTTGACATCTTCTTTTGATCCATAGAAGCTACTAGCTCGTGAAACTCGGGACCGAGCTCAATCTTCTTCATGAGTTTGGTTACTCTCGCTTCATTCAAAGACCTACTCAAGATGGTGTCTAAAACATCAAAATGTATTAGTTCAAATAACTCTTGAGAAATAGGTTCAATAATGTCAATGGTACATAAAGAGGATACATCACTTGGAAAACACATGGCTTCATAGATATTAAAATGGATGATGTTACCATCAAATTCTATGGAAAGTGTGCCATTATGAACATCTATCTTTGTTTTTGAAGTTTTCAAAAATGGCCTCCCTAACAAGATGGATGTGGATTTTGGATGTGAATCCTCCTCCATATCAATGACATAGAAATCAGCGGGGAAAACAAGTTCATTCACTTGAACCAATAAATCCTCTAATACCCCTTTCGGGTGTACAAGGGACCTATCGGCCAATTGAATGACCACCCAGGTTTCTTGTAAGGGGCCTGCATTTAGAGTCTTAAAGATAGAAAATGGCATCACATTGATAGATGCACCCAAATCAAGCATAGCCCTATTGATCGTAACATTCCCCAATTTACAAGGAATGGTGAAAACACCTGGATCTTTGCACTTTGGGGTTAGCTTCTTTTGAAGCACGACAGATACATTCTGACTCATTTTAATCGTCTCGTTACCCCTAAGTTTTCTTTTGTTGGTGCACAATTCTTTCAAAAAGAGGGATATTTACTTCGACCTTCCTAAAAGTTTCTAGGATTTCCTTTTCCTCTCTAGCTTTGTTAGACATTTGAAAACGCGTAGGAAAGGGAGGTGGAATTACCTTTGCCTTCTCACTTACATCGTCAGTAGATCCCGATTGTTTCTTATGTTGAATCAGTTTCGGGCTTACTTCTTGCTCTTTCTCCATTTCCCTACTCTTTGCCATCTTTGGTTCTTCAAGTTCCTTCCCATTCCTCAAGAAAATTGCACTTACATTCTGTTTCGGGTTCGTCTCCGTTTGGGAAGGAAACTTTCCTTGAGATTGCAACCGGCTCACGGAAGTGGCAAGCTGTGTCATTTGAGCTCCCAA
This sequence comes from Cynara cardunculus var. scolymus, assembly GCF_001531365.2. Classification (NCBI taxonomy): domain Eukaryota; kingdom Viridiplantae; phylum Streptophyta; class Magnoliopsida; order Asterales; family Asteraceae; genus Cynara; species Cynara cardunculus. The sequence goes on from NC_037538.1 coordinate 21,892,367, forward strand.
ATTTTGAATGCTTGCCTCTGTTTTCTGTTGGATTTGAAGAGTATTAGCAGCTAAACTTTTGACAATGTCTTCAAGGGACATACCTGGGCTACTAGAAGTAGCTTGATTCGGATTGAAGGGTGCTCTTTGCTGAAATTGTTGTTGTGGCGGCCTTTGCACGAAATTCTGAAATTGAGGAGGTCTTTGGTTGCCAAAATAGTTGTTGAAGAATCGTTGTTGTGGTTGTGGCTGACCTTGATAACCTCCTATAGCGTTCACGTTTTCGGCCGTCACCAACACATGCTCTTGAAGTTGTGGGCACGCATCGATTGGATGGCCCGTCGCTAAGCATATGCCGTAAGCTTTCACCTGCTCTTTATCAACTACAAGCTGTTTGACCAAGTTAGTGAGATCAAACAAATGACTCTCAATGCTCGCGACGTTTATCTCATTGGCCTTTGCGGGCTCTCTCCTCACACTAAATTGTTGAGAATTCTTGGCCGTGGTGGTGATTAGAGCTCTAACCTCGGTTGGGGTCTTATTGAACATGGCACCACCACTGGCGGCATCAATCATCTTCCTATCCATAGGTAGGAGACCTTCATAAAAGTATTGCAAGAGCAATTGTTTCGAGATTCCATGTTGTGGACAACTCACACAGAGATGTTTGAATCTCTCCCAATATTCATGGAGAGTTTCAACATCTCGTATCTTAATGCTACAAATCTCTCTACGGAGGTTAGTGACACGGGAGGCGGAAAAGAATTTGGCTAGAAATAGCCTCGCCATTTGGTTCCACGTCGTTACCGAATCAGGAGGTAACGAGTATAACCAATCAGTAGCCCGCTCCTTTAAAGAAAAAGGAAAAGCCTTTACTTTTATAAGGTCCTCCGTAACCTCGGCAGGTTTCATGCTCAAGCAAACAATATGGAATTGCTTTAAATGCTTATTAGGGTCCTTGTTCTCTAACTCGTGATATGTGGGTAAGAGATGGACGAAGCCAGTCTTAAGAACAAAGTTTTGATTACCTATCGGATACTTGATACAAATTGGAGTTTGAGCAATGTCTTGGGTTGCCAATTGACGTAAAGTCTGCTCATCGGCCATGTTGACCTTCAGATTTTTCTCCTCTTCTTCCTCAGATTCCGTCTTTAATTCCTCTACTTCGCTTTCAGACTCGGATGGTAATTCAATATCCTTCCAGATGTTGATTATCGGTGAAATTGAATATTCGCCTTGCGCCTTCCGGAGCCTAGCTAGCTTCCAGAATCGCTTAGCTGTCCGTTCGATTTATTTGTCTATGGGAATAGGCGTACCTGTACGTGAAGATCTAGGCATAAACCGTTAGAAACACCGAGTCCCCGGCAACGGTGCCAAAAATTTGACGGATGCCGAGTCCACCAAATAATAAATTCCGACTAATGACTAGTTACAACCAAAATTGTAGTAGTGTAAGTCGGGTCGAATCCACAGAGACTTGGTCTGACGTTATACGACTAGCGAATCAAGTACACGATGAAAACATAAAAAAACTAATAATCACCGGGGGGGGGGGTTGGATTTGATTAATTAGACTAAACATGCGAATAAAATTTATTATAGACAATTGGAATAAAAAATAAACTCGACTTTGGATTACAAATGCAACTCTATTCACGAGTTGTTATCATTGATGATGTATAAGGTGACCGCACATACTTCGATTAACCCGGTACTAATTGTCAAAGAGCTCTAACAATTAATTCCAACATACATAACTTTTGAGATGAACAAGCTCTCCTCTCATACCTTAATATGCAATTGACCTCAAATAAGCTCTTAAGAGCCAAATCGATACTAGCATGAAGAATCAATGGAACCCGGGTCGGATAAATTAACACACGAGCTTAGTTAATCTAAATCTTCCGTTTCACCCAATGTCATAACAAAAAGATAGGAATTTTCTACAAAACCTATTTGTTATTTGTCATCAATATTAGTTTACTAAACAATTACGGATTTAGGAAACCAAAATAACCATAATCGATTTCCACACAATTGATCAGAAAGCATGAAATTCAATTTTATAAGCTATTATGTTCAGAAATTGGGTGAATAATTAAAGTGAGATGGTAGTACATCATCTCAAACAACTAGTAAAAATAGAACTTGCAAAAACTAAGCAATCCAAGGTCGAATTTATAAAGAAATTAGCCACACATGGCTAATTGAAAACACAAACTAAGAAATTGACAAGAGATAATAACCTAATTTTGAAATTGATGAATCTCCTTCAATGCTTCTCCAATCCAAAACCACGAACTGTTGTTGTCTTCGCTCCCGTCTTCTCCAATCGATCGCACCTACTATTGCTCTCCTCTTCAATCGAAAATAAATAAAATGTGGTGTTTTCCCTCATGAACCAGAAAAACAACCCACGTCTCCCGATCTCTCGCTCGATCCCCCTCTCTTCCACTTCTCCTCTCGACTTCTCCGATTGATCGCACGTCTTCCCAATTGATCGTACCTCTGGGCTGCTGTTGATGGGGTTTTTGTTGTTGGGTTTTTTTTTGTTACTGCGGGGCCTCTCATTTTCCTCAAACTCGTGACATCTCTTTTTTATGCAACATTTGAGAAAATATGCTTCATTTTCACGTCATTTAAATTCGTATGCCCAGTCCAGAACCCATTTCATAAGTATGCTCAGCCTCATATTCCTTCAGAAAACTATGCCCGACCTTGTAACAATTTCAAAATATATGCTCTGTTTGTATTAAAATCCATCCTTTTTTGCACCTATCAAAGACCAATCAATAACTAAATTAAAGGGGTTCTATAAGCTATATAAACATTACAATATGTACTTAGATTAATTATAAAAACATGTTTAAATATAAGCTTATCACAGCTAGTCACACCAACGTATCTTGTTTAGAGATCGCTATTGTGCCCATTAGTTGTGTTCCTTCTTCTACTTCAAACACTGATCAATCTTTGAATGAAATGCCTTTAGCATCTGAACCAATTTCAGTCGCTGAATCTGAGACTCCTTTTGCAATTGTTCCAATCACTAAAGACACTACAGTTGAAGTCTCATCCACTATTCCTAAACTTCTATATTCAGATGATAATCCTCTACCAGCTTAGTGATGGACTAAAGACCATCCAATTCATCAAAATCTTGGTGATCTAGGTGCAGGTATTCAGACTCGTCGTGGTCTAGGTAATAGCTGTCTCTTTGTCAACTTTATCTCTTTAGTTGAACCCAAGAAGACCAGTAATGCTATCTCAGAACCTAGTTGGATCATTGCAATGCAAGAGGAGCTCATTGAGTTTGATAGGAACAAAGTCTGGTACCTTATCCCACATCCATCTGACAAGACAATGATGCACACCAAATGGGTCTATTGCAACTAGTTAAATGAAGAAGGTGTGATAACCTGTAACAAGGCTCGACTTGTTGCTTAGGGTTATAGATAAGAATAAGGGATCGACTATGATGAAACCTTTGCACCAGTGTTTAGACTTGAAGCAATTCGACTCTTTCTAGCCTTTGCTGCCCATAAAGACTTCAAAGTTTACCAAATGGATGCAAAGAGCGCTTTCCTTAATGGAAACTTCAAGAGAAAGTTTATGTTGAACAACCTCCAGGTTTTCTTGACCCTAAGTATCCAAACCACGTCTATCGTTTAGATAAAGCTCTTTATGGGTTAAAACAGGCTCCTCATGCCTGGTATGATACCCTCTCCTCATTTCTCATCTCTGAGAAATTTGTCCGTGGAAAGATTGACCAGACCTTATTTCTTAGGAAAGTTAAAGGTCATATCATTCTTGTCCAAATTTATGTCGATGATATTATTTTTTGCTCCACTAATCCATCTTTATGTTTTCGATTTGCTGATCGCATGAAGAAAGAAAACCAGATGAGTATGATGGGAGAACTAACCTTCTTTTTAGGTCTCCAGATCAAGCAATCAGATAAAGGTATCTTTATCAGTCAAAGTAAGTATGTCCGTGACATGCTGAAGAAGTTTGATTTATCAAATAGCTCATCTATGAAGACTCCGATGGCTCCTCCACTCTCTCTCAAGAAGGATCCAAATGGCACGCCTGTAAAAGTAACTGTTTATAGAGGAATGATCGGCTCCCTGCTGTATCTCACAGCTAGTCGACCAAATATCATGTATTCTATTTGCTTATGTGCACGATATCAATCTGAATCTAAGGAATTCCATCTGATAGCTGCAAAACGAATCTTCAGATACCTGAAAGGAACTCCTAACTTGGCTCTCTGGTACCCTAAGGGTTCAGGTTTTGACCTAATAGGTTATTCGGATATTGATTTTTCAGGTTTCAAGATTGATAGGAAAAGCACCACCGGAGGCTGTCAACTTCTAGGTGGAAAGTTGGTGAGCTGGACAAGTAAGAAGCAAAACTCAGTGTCCACATCAACCTCTGAAGCTGAATATGTAGCCACTGGAAGTTGTGCCAAAGTCCTTTGGATGAAAAACTAGTTGAACGACTACGATCTTCAGTTCTCGAAGATTCCTATCTATTGTGATAGCACCAGTGCTATTGCAATCGCAAACAACCTTGTACTTCACTCCAAGACCAAACATATAGAGATCAGGTATCATTTTATCAGAGATCATGTTATGAATGGTGACATTGAACTTCACTTTGTTCCAACTGATTATCAACTCGCTGACCTTTTCACCAAGCTCTTGATGAGACAAGATTTAACATCTTGATCAGTGAACTAGGGATGCTAAACGCTGAAGAATAATTTTCTTCAACTATACACATCAAGCATTAAGTGAAATGATTTAGTGCTATATCTCTATCACTGAACTCTTGAGTAAATATATCTATTCTCTTTAAGGTATGTATACTTGTTCTTTTTCTTAAAACTTAAAACTATCACTAAAGCTTTTTTTCTTCAATGATCAAAATGTTTTAAAAGTTTGTTTCAGTGATTCTTTCTATCGTTGAACATTTTGAAATAAGTATATTTCTTTTATACTTGTCTTTTCTTAAAATCAAAATGATCACTAAACCTTTCTACCATCAGTGATTTAAATATTTTTAAATGTCAGTTTCAGTGATTCTCTTGCCACTGACACTGAAGTCTTTATGAAAATATATTCTTCTAAGTTATTTTCAGTTATTTAAACAAAACCATCACTGAAGCTTCTCTTCTTCAGTGACCAAAATGTTTTAAATGGTTTTTATTCAGTGATTGTCTTATCACTGAATGCGACTCTTCAAATTTCTTAAAACCTTTTCGTTTGAAAAGAAATAGTTAATGAACTATTTTAATGAAGACATTCTCTGTTACCAATACGAATAGCTTTGAGACGCGCAAAAAGGTCTGACACGCAACCTGCTTTATCTTTCATCCAATCATGGATGAGAACGTGCCATATTTCTCATCATGGCATTTCCTCAACCGTCGTATTTTCCTCTCTCCTATTTCTTTTCTCTCTCATCCTTCCTATAAATATTGGACCTCTTCCCTCATATTTTCTTTACGCTTACAAAAATCTTTGATGAACATCTGCCAAGAAGACTTTGTAAGCATGAACTCTTAAGAACACTCAAATCCTTCAACCTTCTGTCAAAGAACTCTAAGGTTGAAAATTTTATTTACATTTTGAACTGTTCTACACCTTCTAATGAAACAAATGTTTGAGATTTTAAGAACCCTGTTCTCTTAAAACACAAACAGAAAGATTAATAACACATTCTTATTCTTGGTTATAATCTTGTTCCAAAACACTAATCTACTTGAAAAACCCTAGTATCTCATTTGTGAATTTTTTAAAAGAAGTTTTATTGTTCTAAAACTTAAAAAGATCACAATAAATCTTGGACTACTAATATAAACTGTTTTTCTCCTTCTTATTTCTTAACCAAAAACAGAAAATGGCTGCCAAGAACGTGAACTTTACTGTGGAATATATCTCCTTCAAGGCCAATAACCACATTGCCTTGTAGGACATTCCCACCAACAAAACCATCTATGAGGATGCTACTGCCTTCCTATGCATGTCCCTAATCGCCTATGCTCTCAACCAAGAACCTGTCATGGATAGGAAGGCCCTTCAGCAGTTCTGGATGACTGTTGAGGTGGTGGAAGAGGAAGATAAGAATGGTCATCAGGTGGAGAAAATCTTCTTCACTTTCAACAGGATGACTGTTAGCTTTGGCATGACCACTCTAAGGCACGCTCTTTGATTCCCAAAGGGTCCCTTCGCTAGCGAACCCTCTACTGCTGAGATCATCGCCTGCCACGATGACATTGGCTACCAATGGCCAATGGAGAAGGACTCCAGCGAGCCTCTCAAATCTCTCTCTAAGATTGAGAAGAACCGCATGTCAGCGGTCTGGCAATACCTGTTCTTGCACTTCATCCAGAGTATAGGTGGAAAAACTGGTGGCCAGGATCAGGCTTCCCAAGTCGCCCTCACCCTCTCAGTGATCCAACGCCATCCGATCAACTTTGCTATCGTCATCTTTGACGACCTGGCGCTGAAGCTGAACAAGCGTCAAACGGAGAAAATGGTGCCCTACACCAGGTTCTTGTCCATGGTTTTTGCCAAGATCTTTGGCGACAAGTACTCCAATGAAGGTAACATTCCTGTCTGCCGGCTTGGATCCAGGATTCTGGATCACAAGCTCAGGGAAGGAGATGTTGCACTATCTTCAATAGTGCAATACTCTTCGTTTCCCCCTTCTCCTCCTTCGGTGGTCAAGACAAGGGAAATCCCCCCCAAGTCTAACCCAACCACCACCACCATTTCTTCTAAACGCCCATCTCAACCAACTCTTGGTTTTCCCTCGAGGACCAAGAAGGCCAAAAAGGGGACTACCTCATCTCTAGCTATTAATTCTCAAAAGGTCTCAGCTATTGAAAAGAGCCTTACCCCCGAGGCACTTTCAGTTAGCCATCCTAACTCTTCAGTGATTCTTGATATCACTGTCGTATCGGTGGCACCTCTCCCAACCGCCTCAGTGACTCAAATCACTGAAGGTGTGAATATTAGCGCCGCCACCCCTGAACACTCACTCTCAGTCTCAACCTTCTTTTCCTCCCCTATGTTGTTAGTCTCAACACATATCAGTGAGTCATTAGTGCCCGTCCTCCCTAATGATTAGACACTCACCACTGGACCTGAGGTAGCTCCTCTCGAAGTTCCTCAGCATACTGGTGCTCATCCTCATGAGTGCACCATGGAGAAAACCAGCATTAATCCTTCAGATAACGCTTAAGACCCCTTAGGTACTCCACACTCCTATCCTTTCGTTTCCTCTAACCTAGAGCTTCCTTTTGCTCACTCACATTTCTTTTCAGGTCCTTCTGAGACCCAAGCCATGGACGAAGAGGAGTGCGATATAGCGACGGATGTAAAGCTGCTCCTCCCAGCAGTGGAGACTATCCTCATCAAGATGGACAAGGTCTATAAGGATATGTCTCGAAAAGACGAAGTTGCTGCGGACCTCTCAATCGTCAAGACTGAAGTCCAAGACGTCAAAGGCCAACTCTCCTCTCTTCAAGAGGCTGTACGAGCAAATGCCGAAGCCATCGCTGCTCTCACAAGCAGGGTTGATGATGCATTGACTCACTCTCTTCAGCAAGCGGAGCTGCTACAGCAAGTCCTGGTTGCTCTTTGTCAACCAGCACTAGTAACTACTCAATCCTTCACCGCTGATGACCGCGCTCAGCTTCATGAAGCGCGTGAAACGACGAACATCCTAGCCAGCGTTCTCACCAGGCTAGAAGAGATGATGGTACTTCAACTCCATAGCGTTGACCAAATCTCTGGCTTACGCTCTCAAGCCATCGCCAGAGAGGGGGAGATAAGGTCTAATGTTGCTGGACCATCTGCTGCTGCCGCCCCTCTACTCCAGCAACCCATGATGCTGAAGCTGAAGCTGAGGTTGTCTGTGAAATCCCAACCTCCAGTGAAGCTGTTATAGTTGAGAAAGTTGATGTCGTCCCAAGCTGAAGCTCGTGATGATGACCTTCCCATGACATCTGCACTCGTTGCTTGTGATGTGGAAGATGAAGACGATAATAATGAGGAGAAAGGTGACTCTCCTGACCTCCCTGACTCCGGCAGCAACCTGGATGACGAAGATGATGATGACGATGAAGACGACTTCACCATCCAATACCAGTGTCCCGCCACTGCCACCAAAGAAGTTGCCCTCAGAGATTCCACATCCTAGGGGGAGGAAATGGAAGAAGAGCCTGCTCCATAAGCTAACCAGGGCTCTAAGTCGAAAGGCAAAGGCATCATTGAAGAAGGGAATCTAAAGGTATTATTTAATCTTCTTGAACCCTTGTATGAAGATTCCTCATCTCAGGTAATCATCACCCTGTACCAACTTGATATTCCCTCTAGTACCTGTGGTCGGCTGGAGGAATGGGTCTCTAAGAACCCAACCCCCAGCACTCTTACCGACTCGCAAAGGACTTAGCTCAGGGAGTCACTTGACCAAACTAGAGTAAAAATCCTCTTCGTACCTCTAGTTGTGGCGAGTTCGATTTCTTGACAGAAGCTGAAAGACTCGAGGCCCTAAGAGCTAAGGAAGAACTTGCTATCCAAACAAAGCAAACTGAGGAAAGCTTAAAGCTGGCCAAGTTTCTAGCTACAAAAGTTCTTCCCAAGAGAAAATCCAAAAAGATGGTGAATGTTGTCCAGGCCTAGGCTAAGCTTCTATCTATTGCAGAACTGAATGTGAGAAGAACCTGAAGTTGGCCAAACAGGACAAGCACTGGAGTGAAGCTAGTATAATTAAGAGGACTATCCCTCACCCGATAAAGAGCGTCAGCATCAGTGGACAATCAAAAAACGATGGGTTGTTGTTCTCCATGCTCATCACCAGGGATAATCTCGAGGCCGTGACCGATTATCCTTCCTACCTTGGCTAATATAGCTATAGCGAATGGTTGGAGATCCGACAAGCCATTCAGCGCTCAAAGTCCAGACATAAGACGATTATCAAAGACATCATCAACGAGCTGATCAAGAAGGTGTCCATATATGTCGCAGTCCATGAAATGCCTATGCTGAAGAAAGGAGGAAGAAAAAAAAGACCTTCAAGCCCTAATGATGGACCATCCTGAGGAACGAACAAGAAACAAAGTTCTCCTTGGAAGAAGTCCTGAAGGCTTCGAAGAAGCCAGACCTCTCTATGCTGAATCTCTCACTGCCAGCGAAAGATCCTTATGTACCCAACACTGTGCATGATAAACCTGAGTTAGGACATATATTTCTTGACTATGAAGGTGAAGTGAGATTTCAAAGAATGTCTAAGTTATATCTATGCCCTATGGAACACCTCAGATATCTCAGGTTCTGGCTAGATGATGACTTCAGAGGTGAAATGTTGGACTGAAAGATAAGAAGGGAGTTTCTACGTCGAAAGGAGCTTGGAGAATATGTACCAGGTTTCATTAAGCTAAGCGACTTAGACTAGATTCTTTCCCTTGTAATATTGTGCATTCACTGTAAATTGTATTCTATGTCCACTTTCAGTGATTATTCTTATATTTTGTAAGTTTAGACATGTACTAAACCTCTTGTAATATTTTCTTTGAAATTAATATAAGTAATTTTGTGCATCACTAAAAAATATCCCTGAAAAGAGTAATAGAGACACAAGTTTATGAGTTCTAGTGTTACTCTTACATTCACTGACAATCTATAAGTCAGTGAACATGCTTTCAGTTTCAGATTCTCTTCTTTTAATTTTTTCTAAGACTTATAACTTAAAAAAATTTCTAAGTAAAAACTGACTCACTAAAAAAGATCCCAAAATAGTTAAAAGGGACATGTACTTTATATGTAACTTTTCCTTACTGTTATTTGATAAGACACCTTTCTGTATGTTGTCTTGTTATTATCAAAGAGGGGGAGATTGTTGATCCTCTCTCTCAGTGATTTGATGATAATCCCTTTTACCTTGGACAAACTATTTATGTTTCTGTCTTTCAGTTCCAGTGATCATCACTAAGTYYGTTCAGTGATCGCTGAGAACATGTAATATAAATCCATCAGCGACCACGATACTTCAAGAAGACAAAACTCACACCAAAGAACCTTCAACGAAAGTCGAAGAATGAAACTGAAGATTAGAGACTAGCGAGTTTGTGATATGAAGTGGCATTTAGTGATTACAGCCTAGTCTACACTTGTGTGAAGACTGCCTAAGCCCTAGCGAATGCCGAAGAGACCTTCAGGTTATTCCAGCATTCAACAATCAAAAGAAGGTTGTTGAGCACGATTGTTTTTGTCCTTACACACACAAAGGACAAACCCATACCATTTCTAGAGCGTACGGTATGGAGCCGATTAGTTGACTCTACTACCCACCAACTCAATGAAAGGATGTCTGCTCATGACTATGATTTTGTAGTATTCACTGTAACGAAGGTCAAGTCTATCTCGAAAGGTTTGACGCGTGTTCAAACCCTACTACATTGCATTAAATGTGCATTTAATGCATGGGTATAAATAGATGTGTTCTATCTCCATACAGAGATATACTCTTACTCTTGAACCCTTGCTTACGTTCATACGTGAAATAACACACATCTAAGAACACAACACACTTATCTTCAAGAACAAGTTAGAATCCCTTTTATGTATTCTAAATAGTTCTTACCCAGAAAGAACTTACTTTCTTCTAAGTCTTAAACAACAAATCATTTCTCTTTGCTAAGATTTAGTGTGTAACTTAGATTGTTTAGATAGGTTATCTTTACCTTATCTTTCCTCAAACAATCTTGTAAAATTTGTATTGATCCTTCCTTATCAATATACATTTTAAATTTGTAAAGTTTACTGTGTTTGTATTCATCCCCCCTTCTACAAACTGTTATACACATCTTGTAGACCCTAACGGGACCAACAAAAGTGTTGGAGAAGTAGAAAATATTGCATTCCTCCTATCCTGATTTTCTTTTTTGTATCCATGGAATCCAACACCTTTGACCCAAATGGTCCACATGGGTCATACAAAGTGCCCCTCCATAAAAGTGGGCAAATTTAGGCCTCACATCCAATGGAAATGGCCCTCAAAGGAACTCATGCACCTGAAATCCAATTTGATACCTCATGAGAGAGGAGGTGGATATTGGAAGCTTCCTTTAAGAGGGAATTCATAAAAGGTTTTACTTAGATGGCAAGGATAACATCACTCAACACTTGGTTCAGTTATTGTTGTGGCATCATAATGATGTTGTAATTGGTTGATGCTATGTGCAGAAGCAGATATCTGGTTGCAGATCAACATTGGAGTGTGACAAGAGAACACCATCAGAAAGACAAATGATGGAAAACAAGATAAGCAATTGGGACATGGATGCTGAGCAAGGAATGGAAAAAGCAGCAGTAAGCAAAATGGATGCCTAGCAGCTTACCTAGAACAGATGTAACGCAATGTTACGTTACAAGGAGAAGAAAAAACACGAAGGTATACATACATACTATCCGTAATGATGATGAATATATAGATATAGTTTTGGTTTCAAATAACCTTGTAAGGAATGGTACATGTACGAGAAATTCTATTCACAATAAAATTTGATATCCCGCCGCATTGCGCTGGCACACAATTAGTATATATATATATATATATATCTATATATATATATAAGATCATGCAAGAAGCAAATTAGTTTGCGAGAAAACGAGAATAAATACAGGTCGCATACCTTATTAAAAAAATGGTGATAATCCCTAATAAATCGGGATTGAGTTTGTTTTTCAAACCAATTTATAATAATTCTTAATAAACCGATTTCATCACAAAAATAATTTTGTAACAACTTGATATAAGTTTATCACATATGATAATTTGATTTGTTCAATGATGGTCTCAATCATATGTGAAAATTGTATATAGTTTTGTTGATTATTTGTGATTATTTACATTTACGGATATTTTTATGATATAAATATTATCACATATGATGATACGTCGTTTATATTCAAATGTATATTATCTATTGTGATATGTACACAAATTCACATAGTGAATCATATATCAAATAAAGCTAATTACATGTGATTCAAAAACGTGGGTCTAAAAAATAGAGAAAAAATGGTGGAAAAGATAATCAATTAATTGTGGATATTACATGTGATATTTGATGAAAATTATCAAGAAAAAATTATCAATCTAAGAAAATGACTTTTAAAACTTTGTGAAAAAAAATTATGAATTAATTAAAATTAAAAAATAATTAAATCTAAAAGATATAATGAGATTTTCAAGGATTTATCCAATTCAAAATGGTAATTATTCTTTTTTCTAAAATTATTTTTCATTTTCGATATATGGTATTTTTTTTAATTAATTACTGGATTATGTGGTCTATATTGTTTCTTGTCTTCCTACAAGTTGACTGCCTTCTCATTTGAATATGCCCTTATATATAGAGTAATTCAAAGAAGAACTTAGTAACTTGTTATAAACGTAAGATCCATTCCCAACCACAAACCAAAGAATAAATTAGGAAAATAATAATTTTGATTTCATTTCAATTAAAGTTTAAGGTATTTTAGAAATTTTATCTTCCCACTCTTCGACAAACCTTATTCGGGTGAACACAAGATACACAATGTGATACCTAAAAAACATCGCAACTGTTAAAAAAAGTACTTACAAACGATCATCACTATGATACCAAGATACATACAATATGCAATACCCATTACATATACGTTATGGTACCCACTATGATACCTATTGTACACATATTGATACCCCACTGTGATACCCATTGTTTACAACATGTTCACAATATCAACATTGTGATACCCACTGAGATACCCATTGTATACACGTTGATACCTACCATGATACTCATTGTTTACAACAATATTAATTTGGACAATACAAAAAGGGAATATGGAAAGAGAGAGAGAGAGAGAGAGAGAGAGTTACTATATATGGGAAGAGAAAGAGAGTTGTTAAATAATTTAATTGAATACAAAAAATGGGAATATCAAATTACTAATTTACCATTTTACTTTTCTTTTGACATTAATTATATTAAATGATCTCACAGTTATCACATACTTCCGAGTTCTCATTTGATTAGGCCCCTACAAATACAAACCATAGAAATGTTACACGCCATACAAACCAATCTCAACTGTCCATCTAGTCTAATGAATATATGGTTTCATAAATATATTGATTATCTCCTGACATAAAGCGTTGATCATGTTTGGGTAAAAAATCATAAGCACAATCGTCGAAGATATTATCCTCAATAGTGCTACCATCATCAGTTGATTGCCAATATTACTAACGGTGTAAATATCCACGACAGACGATCATCGACAGTCAATTATCCACGACTAATGCTAACACCTAATTATCTTCTACAACCGTTGTTCTCATTTTCATATGACAAGTCTGATGTGTAATTAAAGGTTATGACCAAGATTCATTTTCATTAATATATAAAGCATAACCAATATTCAATTACACCATCAAGACATGACTATTATCACCATTATAGCAATTGAATACAGTCGTTGAAAGCTACCTATATAAAAAAAATACAAAGCATTCGAAGAGATCGATTGAGAACATCATCATGAACAAGAAGAAACTACTATCACAATTGCTTTGAAGTGTTCTCAAATCATTCCTCTCTGCTAAAATCATTACTATTAGTTTATACACGACACGTCGTGTTTAAACACATTATGTAATTGTAATCAATGTTATTAAGGATGACGTTACCTATTGATATCCATAGTGCATCGATGATATCCACGATCGTCTGTGATTTTTACCCTTTTTGGAGTTTTCCGCGTCCCCAAAATCATTTTTGTTATTTATCTTGCTTATTTCAAACATTCAATCTATAGTTGATTTTGTGATCCAAACCTTAAATTATCTGCGTGTACTTTTGGCGTAAATAAATCATAATAAACGAATTCTAATCATCTTTCATAAATATTCAAATCATAATTAATGAACCTTAATCATTTCCGTAAATATTTTAATTGATTTGTTTGTACTGTTTATTATATATTTCCATGGTTTATATTTGAAGGGACCTACATATATGTATATGTGTGTGTATGTGTGTATATGTGTGTGTGTGTAACACCCCAAACTCCACATTTGCATACAACATATATTTTATATAAAAGAAATATAAATTACACCACATAGGTCCCACTAGTACAAGGATTATATATGTACAGAATTTACATATGAAAAATTCCAAAATAATATCTCTGCACTAACACATGTATCTAAAAAATATACAAGCATCAGGCTGATCTTCAGAAGTTGAAGATAAAATAGCAAATATGAAACAACTACCAAATTGATCTCAATTCCAGACTTGGAAATGAAAACCAACTGTTACCCTTTCTCTCTCAATTCTTTTAAAGAAAGGCAAGAAGTTTTTCTTCTCTCAACCCTTCCCTATTTATACCTTTCTATTAAGAGAAATGATGTTAACCAAGTAATAACCAGCATGCATACTAAATTCATGCACCCCCACATATTACACATGCACCCATACTTGTACAATATTTCATACATATTTTTACCACAATTACATGCATGAAAATATACACATATTCATACACTAATATAATGTAAACATGTATCCAGATGATTGATTATAACAATTAATCGTATATTCACGTAATCACAAATCAAATAATCAGATAATAATTAACTCAGGTGATAACCAAGACCCTATTATCACATTATCCACCCCTCAAAAGAATTCCGTCCTGGAATTCATTTAATCAAATAGCCACGGATATTCGGTTCTCATTTCAGATTTTAACTCCTAGGTTGCCTCAGAACCTTTGTGAAAAAGCCATTGAACTTTTACTAGACTGATTTCTTTATTCCATAGAACCTTGATTTTCCGATCATTATTGATTCTAGGGTTTCCATAAAGTTTAGCTTATTGTCTAATCTGACGTCTGGTAGTGGCATTGCCTGACTCGAATCTGTCAAACACTTCCGTAGATTAGACATATGGAAAGTGTTATGGATCGAGCTAAAGCTCTTCAGGTAGCTCTAACTGATATACAACCATTCTGACTCGCTAGTAGATTCTGAATGGCCCAATATATCTTGGATTGAGCTTATCTCTCTTACCAAATCTGACTACCCCTTTCCACGAAGAGACTTTCATCGTCACATAAACTCCCACAAAGAATTCAATTGGCTTGCGGCGTCTGTCGGCATAGCTTTTTTGACGGTCTTGAGCTGTTTTAATCTTTTCTCTAATTTGTTCAATTTTCTCAGAAGTGACTTGAACAATTTATGGTGCTATTAATCGTCTTTCACCCACTTCATTCCAACATACCGGCATTCTGCACTTACGACCATACAAGACTTCATATGGTGTCGCTTGAATGCTGGAGTGATAGATATTGTTATAGCAAAGTCAATTGATGGCAAATGATCTTCCCACGATCCCTCAAAGTCTATAACACAAGCCCTTAACATATCTTCAAGAGTTTGAATTGTTCTTTCACTCTGTCCATCAGTTTGCAGATGATACGCTGTACTCAGTCGAATCTGTGAACCCAAAGCTTTCTGAAAACTTTCCCAGAATTTTGATGTAAACCGACTATCCTTGTCTGAAATGATAGATAATGGAACTCCATGTCAGGTCACAATTTCTTTAATATAAATCCATGCTAATCTTTCTAATGGATAATTCTATTTTATTGGAAGAAAGTGCGTGGATTTTGATAAACGATCCACAACTACCCATATGGCATCATATCCTTTTGGAGTTCGAGGTAATTTATGATGAAATCCATCGTGATATGATCCCATTTCCACATAGGAATCACTAAAGATTGCAGACTCCTATAAGGTTTTTGATGTTCAACTTTCACCTGCAGACACGTCATACATCTTTCCACATACCTTGCTATGTCATTCTTCAGTCCAGGCCACTAATAATATGGTTTTAAATCCTTATACATATTATTGGTGCCAGGATAAATAGAATACCGGGATTTATGACTTTCATTCAAAATAATTTCTCGGATTTTCCCATAGCATGGTACCCAAGTCTGACCTTGAAAACATAAAAGTTCATTATTATTCTTTTCCAAGGTGGAAATCAATTTACTCAATCGTTCATTTTTGAAGTTATCTTTTTTGACAGCTTCCCCCTGATACTTTGCAATTCCACTGTGGAGATCTAGCAAAAGATTCATTTTCATAGCTACAGCCCTGCTCGTATCACTTTTCTCTTTCCTACTTAAGGCATCCGTTACCACATTGGCTTTCCTCGGATGGTATAGAATTTTGCAGTCATAATCATTTACCAATTCAATCCATCGTCGTTGCCGCATGTTTAATTCCTTTTGGTTGAAAAAATGTTGGAGACTTTTATGATCTATAAAGATCTGACATTTAGTCCCTAGCAAGTAATGCCTCCAAATCTTCAGAGCAAAAAGTACGACGGCAGGCTCCATGTCATGCGTTGGATACTGTTTTTCATGATTCTTCAATTGTCTTGACGCGTAAGAAATAACTTTTCCTCTCTGCATCAGTACGCAACCCAAACCTAATTTCGAAGCATCACTATAGACCATGAAATCTTCAGATCCTTCTAGCAAAGACAAAACTAGAGCGCTGCAAAGACGATCTTTTAACAGTTGGAAAGCTTTTTGTTGATCTTCTTCCCACTGAAACATAATGTTGATCCTCTCTCTYAGTGATTTGATGATAATCCATTTTCACTTATACGAATTATTTTATGTTTATGTCTTTTCAGTTCCAGCGATCTTCACTGAACCTGTTCAGTGATCGCTGAAGAACTTGTATTGTAATTCAATCAGTGACAACGATACTTCAAGAAGACAACACTCACACCAAAGAACCTTCAACTAATGTCGAAGACTGAAACTGAAGATTAGAGACTGGGTAGTACGTGATCTGAAGCGGTAGTCAGTGATTACAAGCCTATCTACATATGTGTGAAGACTGCTCAAGCCTTAGTGAATGATGAAGAGACTTCCATGTCATTCCAATATTCAGCGATCAAAGGAAGCTTGCCAAGCACGATTGTTGTTGTCTTGTCCTTATACACACAAAGGACAAAACCATACCCTTTTTAATAGTTAGTACGGTACGGAGCCGACTAGTCGACTCTATTGGCCACCAACTTTAGGTAAGGATGTCTGCTCATGAATATGCTTTTTGTACTATTCACTATAGCAAAAAGACAAACCTTCCTCTTAAGGCTTGACACGCACTCTAACCCTACCATATTGTATTAAATGTGCATTTAATGCAATAGATATAAATAGAAGTGTTTCTTCTCCATGCAGAGTGTGCGCAACTCACTCTCTAAACCTAATTCTTACCTTGAGCATTCTAGAGCTTAAGTAAAAGAACTTTTCTTTACAACATCTCTTTTCTCATTTGCTAAGAATCTGTGTGTAACCAAAGATTTTTTAGATAGGTTTTCTTACCTTATCTTTCCGCAAACAGTCTTGTAAAATTTGTATTGATCTTCTTTATCAATATACATTTTAAATTTGAAAATATTGTGTTTGTATTCATCCCCCCATTCTACAAACTGTTTTACATATCTTGTAGACTCTCAAGGGACCAACACTTAATATTTTTCCGAGTTAATTTTGTCAATGGCACAACAATTTTGGAGAAATCCTGAAAAAACTTGTAGTAGTAACCTGCTAACCCTAGAAAACTACGGACTTCAGAAGGAGTTCTCAATGCATCCCATTTCTCTACTGCTTCAATCTTAGCAAGATCAACTTTTACTCCTGCTTCAGATATAATATGACCCAGATATTGAACTTCTCTTAATCATAATTCACATTTGGACAATTTGGCATACAAATTTTCTTTCTTTAAAAGTTCAAGGATCAGACGAAGGTGATCAGCATGCTCTTCTTCAGATTTCGAGTATATAAGAATATCATCGATAAACACAATAACAAACTTATCGAGATATTCACTACATACTCGGTTCATCAGATCCATAAAAGCTGCAGGAGCATTGGTTAGACCAAAAGGCATAACCAAAAACTCATGATGCTCATACCGAGTTTAGAAGGCAGTATTAGCAACATCTTCTTCTCTAACTTTTACCTGATGGTATCCCGACCGCCAATCGATCTTTGAAAAAATAACTGGCTCCCACCAGCTGATCAAATAAATCATCAATTCTTGATTGAGGATACTTATTCTTAATTGTTAGCTTGTTCAAAACCTGATAATCAATACACATTCACATTGATCCATCTTTCTACTTGACAAATAGAACCAGAGCACCCCAAGGTGAGGTACTTGGTCTGATGAAACCCTTATCAAGAAGATCCTTCAATTGAGTAACCAACTCTTTTAATTCCGACGGGGCTAATCGATATGGTGCTCTTGCCACTGGTGCTGCTTCGGGTACCAGATCAATCCTGAATTCGATAGATCTATTAGGCGGTAGACCAGTCAAATCTTCCGAAAAGAATTCTGGATAATCACACACAATGGAATTGACTCTTGCTTACCTTTTTCTTTTTTTGAATCTATTACATAAGCCAAATAGCCCTGACATCGTTTCTGAATACATTTTCGGGCTTTCAGAACTAATAACAAGTTGGTATGGTGATCCTGCCGATCACCATAAATAACAATTGGTCCTTTCCCCGGCAGATCAATACTGATCATTTTCTTGTACCACAAAATATTAGCCCGATTTTCTGCTAACCAATCCATTCCCACCACAACGTCGAATTCTTTTACTAGCATAGGGAATAATCTGATCGGCAGTCCACACCCCTCAATTTCAATTATGCAATCATTAAACACATAGGTAACAGATACACAACTATTAGTCGTATCAATCACTAATGTATCACTAAGAGTCACAAAATTTATATATGCAGTATTAGCAAATGATGGTGATACGTAAGAAAATTTAGCACCAGAATCAAATAGCACTTTAGCATATATAGAATTTACAAGAAAAGTACCTATTACCACATCTGGCGTTGTTTTGGCCTCACTTTTTGTCATCTGAAATGATAGGCCCCGCGCCCCACTCTGTTCTCCCCTCGGTGCACTAGGCCTCCCACGAGCATTTGGGGTATTTCCTCCAATTGTTAATCAAGGAACTATCAAATGAGGACAGTTTGGTCGAATATGATCAGGTGGATTGCACTAAAAATATCTTTTACGTATGGTGCAATCCCTCGATAGATGATCTGCGTTGCCGCATCGATAACATCTCTTTAGGTCAGGTTGGCAATTTCCTTGATGCACCTGTTGACATCGCGGACAGGTTCTAGCAATTGGTTGTTGAGGAGGTTGGTTATCCATTTTTATGAATTTGGGTCTTCGAAAACTAGCTGAAGACCCCTCCCATCTTCGTTTCTCCACTATTCTTTCTTCACCCTGCCGGTTCTTGTTTCTTTCTGTTACCTCGACAACATTTGCAGCTAGAGAAAAGGTAGCAGGATCCATAGCAATTACAAATTCTCTGATGAAGGGTTTCAAACCTCAAATATACCTTTCTATCTTTCTGGATTCAGAAAAAACGTAATGCTCTGCGAATCGAGAATATTCAATGTACTTTTGCGGTATAGTCTCGCACAGACTTGTTACCTTGTTCTAACTTTAATAAAACTTCTTCCATCTGCCTCACTGCAGTCTTAGGACAGAATTTGTTTTTAAATCTGATCACAAATTCTTCCCAAGAAATAATTTGTAGAATATTTGGCTGAGCCGCTAATTCTACATCCCATTAGTATAAAACGTTAGATTTTAACATAGAGACTGCAAATCTAACCTTATCTTCCTCAGAACATCTACTAGTATTAAACACCGACTCGATTTCCTTTATCCAACACATTTCCTTTACTGGATCCCTCTCTCCTGAAAATGTTGGGGGTGTACATGTTAGAAACATTTTTACGTTTCCCTCTTTATTACTGCTTGATGATAGAGCTGGAGGATTCCTTCCAACTCGTTCAGTTTCCACTCTGGCTGGTAATCCCATAATAGATACCAGAGTCTCTCTTAGTTTGCCCATTTCTTTAGCCAGAACATCCCTGGTTATATATTCTGGTTGAGGCCCATGCTCCTGATTAACATTTCCCGAAATGGATTCTCCTTGATCGGGATGAACCTCTGTTTGACTTCTTTCTTGAGTCTGACTCCTCCCTCGACCTCTACCCCGGGTTCTTCCCCAGCTCTGACTCCTAGAAATATTGGTTGGAGCATTAACAGAAGATTCTTCTCTTTCTTCAGGATTGGGCCGGGGATCCTTTCAGACCTTCTTGATCAACTGGCCATTAGCAGATATTTTAGTATTAAATATCACGTATTCACATTCCCAAATATAATAAGATGTCTGAGTATATATATGAACCTGTAAATTCATAATTACATTGGCCATTTGTAATTCGAATTTACCTTACATACTGCCCTCTTTAACCCATTATATTCATTTCCAGTGATACTATCTATGTCTGAAATCCTTAATATGCAAATAACAGTTTAAGTCTAGGCATCATGCTTTGAATACTTAAATCCCCCAAACTTGGTCTATGTTACCACCTTTTGTAACACCCTAAAATCCACATTTGCATATAACATATATTTAATACAAAAGAAATATAGATTACACCACATAGGTCCCACTAGTACAAGGATTATATATGTATCGAATTTACATATGAAAATTTGCAAAATTATATCTCTACACTAACACATGTATAGCAACATGTATCTTCAAAATATACAAGCATCAGGCTGATCTTCACAAACAGATAACACATAAGGAAAATAATTATATTTTCCCATTCCCCTTATTATCCTGAGACCCCGCAGTTCCAACGATGCATATTTTTGAAATACAAAATGAGGGTTAGACCGGAAGGTCTAGTGAGCAAATTCCTTTTTCTGCAAATGCAGGGTGAAAATCACCAAAACCTTATAAAATATCTTTTACGTAGAGACAAACGCATTTAAGTGAAATCATACAATCTGTTGATAATCAAAATATAAAGCCAACAGATTGTTACAATACATAGCACGATTTCAATATATTGGAACTCTTGATCCCTTAACGGAGTAGCCATAAACTCTTCTGGCTCAACGGGCCAGAGCTTCTTTGCCCTTGATAACCAGAGCCTCTTTGCCCTTGATAACCAGAGCCTCTATATCTAAGTGAAACAATACCCAACCAGAGATCCCCTGGACCAAAAAAAAGTCTCTGGTCTAGAGAAAACCTACTATATTTCTAAATATGATAAAGTAGAATTAGAGCTTCTCTGACTCTTAACTCTATTTATAAATATTTTTGAAGAATAGATAAATTTTAAAAGACAGAACTCTAATACAAAGCTTAGGCACAGAGCTTTAGACAATAAGAAATAACTATTTTCAAGATACAGAACTTTTGTATGAAACATACAGGTCTTCTAGATTGTAAAATTCCCAAAATAATTTTAAAGTCTTTTCCCATAACCAGAGGTTCTCTGGTCTTGCTAAAAAGACCAACCAGAGTCTCTCTGCATATGTTAAAACTTGATTAAAAAAAACTTAGGCAATGAAAGCCTCAGGTGATAAATTATTTTCCCCTTCTCAATAACATCAAAGTTATTATTTCTAAAGGGAACAATACCTCTAAATCATCAAATCACAAAGAAATGTTGATTTAGAACTATTATATCTGATTAATGGTAATAACAAGAGTTATATTAATACCCACACCTGCAATTGCCACCCTTATATCCATTGGTACACCTCTTCTTGATATGTCACCCTTATTTCTTCTTTAAAACAGGGTTTCTTACAAGAACAGACTTACGTCACCACGTCTGGAAGTACCCAACACCCAATTCCAAGCCAGAACAGACAATTGTCACCACGTCTGGGGGAACTACCTCTTAAAACAAAATTTCATTCCAGAATAGACTTACGTTACCACGTCTAGTAGAAACATTTCCCAAAATATAGTTTCTAAGCAGAACAGATTTACGTCACCACATCTGGTAGAAACATTTACCAAAATATAGTTTCTAACTAGAACAGACTTACGACAACATGTTTGGTAGAAGCATTTCCGAAAATATAGTTTCTAACTAGAACAGACTTACGTCAAGGCAGAAACATTATCTTTTCCATTTTTAAAAGATATAAAATACCCCTTTTCACAATATGAAAATTTTTATACCCAAATAAATGATAATTGTGAAAATTCCAATACAAAAACTCAATTTCAACAATTAAGCTGTACGAACAGCTTGTATCCGGATAAGCTTATCTGGCCAACACATGTCCGGATAGACTTAGTCGGACACTCTATCCAGACAACATAACCTAGGGAAAACAATTTATCCGGACATTCTTTCTCCGGACAACACAACTATGTATGATTTTATCGGTCAGTCCTAGGTCCGGGTAAAATTTTCAAAAGTCAATAGGATGACCAAACAAGTCTTCGTCGAACAACACTATACGATCATATAATTCTCATCGGTCAACTTAGTAACCGGGAAAAACCCTCACTGGCCAATATGCAAAGAATGTTTTGATACACTCATCTTATGCAAATTCAGAAGTTGAAGATGAAATATCAAATATGAAACAACTACCAAATTGATCTCAATTTCAAACTTGGAAATGAAAACCTACTGTTACCCTTTTTCTCTCAATTCTTTTCTAGAATGGCAAGATGTTTGCCTTCTCTCAACCTTTCCCTATTTATACCTTTCTATTAAGGGAAATGCGGTTAACCAAGTAATAACCAACATGCATACTAAATTCATGCACCCCCACATATATACACATGTACCCATACTCATACAATATTTCATGCATATTTTTACCACAATTACATGCATGAAAATATACACATATTTACATACTAATCTCATGTAAACATGTATCCAGATGATTAATTATAACAATTAATCATATATTCACGTAATCACAAATCAAATAATCATATAATAATTACCTTAGGTGATAACCAAGACCCGGTTATCACAGTATGTGTATGTATATATATATATAGAGAGAGAGAGAGACAAATGATTGTGTGGGAATATGTAACAACCCACATATTCTATGTACAGATAATCTACATCATCATACTCATAACGCAAAATGTAACATCGTTTACAAAATACAGATTAACAAAAACTTTCTTAAAATACATTTATGAATAACTAATTGTCATTCATTCTAAACTTTTCCCTTTCATCCTGCGAGGTATGATGACCTGCAAAACCGGTTAGTCCAACAACTGAGCGTTAGACCCAAAAGGTCTAGTGAGTGCATAAATCTCAAACAAATATCACACTTTCTAAACAATCAGTTCAAAATCAAACCTGATCAGATACATATACTTATTTATCTCTCTCGCGGTTACACTGCCATTACATCTCTCTCGTGGTTACACCGCCATTTCATCTCTCTCGCGGTTACACCGCCATTACATCTCTCTCGCGGTTACACCACCATTTCATCTTTCTCACGGTTACACCGCCATTACATCTCTCTCGCGGTTACACTGCCATTACATCTCTCTCGCGGTTACACAGCCATTATATCTCTATTACATCTCTCTCGCGGTTACACCGCCATTACATCTCTTTCACGGTTACACCGCCATTACATCTCAAAGTTTAACACATTAGCTGAATTTGAAGTCCGGTCAACCTTGTCCGGATATGAAATCCGGACAAACATTTGGAATATCAAGAGAGTTATATCATCTCCGGTCAACAATCCGGACAACACCTTGTATAAGCTTTGTCCGGTTAACACTTAGAATTAAGTAAATATCTTTGTTCGGATAACAAGTCCGGACAATACCCTGCTCACAACTTAACCGATTTAAAACAATCCGGACAATACATTGCCCAACCTTTGACCGATTTAAAACAATCCGGACAATACATCGCCCAACCTTTGACCGATTTAGATGAGATCCAGTCACCTCTTGACCGGTTTAAGAAAAACTCTGGGCACTCTTTGTCCGATTTAACACTTAACTAAATATTTATGAAATACAGTTCATAAATAGCAGATTCTAACAATAAAAGATGTAATAACCAATACTTTAAAGCAATATACACTCACCTTAAACAAAGAATCCTGATTCTGAATTCTCTTCTTCTTTTTTGCCAATTCGTATGAGTCAAAAGGAAATCTTTCCTATTATAGAAAGTGTGTAAAAACCTTTCATATAACTCAAACTTTCTATATATATATATAGTGCTAAGGGAATGTGGTGGACGACACATCCAGCCGACCTCCCCCCCTTTCTTTTTAAAATTACATCTCAAAATCTTCACATAATCATAACACACACACATACACACACACACACACACACACACACATATATATATATATATATATATGTTAAATAAAATCTTAAATCAAAACTTGAAACCTGAATATTACAACATTCTCTCCTTAAAAGAATTCAGTCCCGGAATTCCATTTAAACAAAAAGGTAAGGATACTTCATCCGCATATCTGATTCTGATTCCCAAGTGGCGTCTGGTCCCTTATGATAACGCCACTGAACCTTTACTAACCCAATCTCTTTGTTTCGCAATTTCTTTACTTTGAAGTCAGTAATCTGTTCAGGGGTTTCTTCATAGCATAATTTTTCATCTACCTTAATTTCAGGTAATGATATTGCCACATCTGGACTTATTAGACATTTCCTCAAATTCGACACATGAAACATGTCATGAATCCCACTTAATTCCAATGGAAGTTCTAATTTGTAAGCCACTTCCCCAATCCTTCCAATAATAGGGAATGGTCCAACATATCTTGGACTTAATTTTCCTCTTTTTCCAAAACGTATCATTCCTTTCCAAGGTGATACTTTTAACATCACTCTATCACCTTCTTGGAATTGAATTGGCTTCCGACGTTTATCTGCATAACTTCTTTGTCTATCCTGTGCCGCTTTCATTCGTTCTCGTACTACTCCAATTTTATCTGCAGTTTGCTGAACTAACTCAGGTCCAGCTAACTGTTTTTTATCTATTTCATTCCAACACAAAGGAGTTCGATATTTGCGTCCGTACAGTACCTCGAAAGGTGCTGCCTGAATGCTTGAATGGTAGCTATTGTTGTACGCAAATTCCACCAGAGTCAAATGACTATCCCATGATCCTCCAAAATCAATTACACATGCTCTAAGCATATCTTCTAAAGTTTGAATAGTTCGTTCACTCTGTCCATCAGTCTGAGGATGATAAGTTGTACTTAGCTTAATTTGCGAACCCATTTCTCTTTGGAAGCTCTTCCAAAACATAAAAGTGAACCGACTATCTCTATCAGAAACAATTGATAGAGGAACACCATGTCGTGTTACTACCTCATCAATGTATAATTTTGCTAATCTCTCCATCGAATATGACTCTTTCATAGGTAAGAAGTGTGCAGATTTGGATAGCCAATCTACTATCACCCATATAGCATCATAACCTTTTGATGTTCTCGGTAATTTGGTTATGAAATCCATAATGATATGATCCCACTTCCATACTGTAATTTCTAAAGATTGTATCTTACCATAAGGACGCTGGTGTTCAGTCTTTACTTGGAGACATGTCAGGCATTGCTCAACATGTTTAGCAATATCTTTCTTCATACCTGGCCACCAATAATGTTGCTTCAAATCCCGATACAWTTTATTTGTACCTGGATGTATTGCAAAACGTGACCTATGAGCCTCACCCAAAATACGTTTCCTAAGATCACCATAGCATGGTACCCAAATTCTGTTCTGGAACTTCCAAAACTCTCTATCATCTTTCACAAATTCAGATATCAATCCACCTATTCTTTCTTGTTTAACTTTATCCTCCTTTATTGCTTCACGCTGAAATTCTTGTAATTCATCCTGAATAATGGGTAGCAATTCAACTCGTAAAGCTATAGCTTTGATAGTTCCACTTTTCTCTTGTCGACTTAACGCATCGGCCACTACGTTTGCCTTTCCTGGATGATACAAAATTTCACAATCATAATCACTTACCAATTCTAACCATCTTCTCTGACGCATATTCAGATCCTTTTGATGGAACAGATGTAAGCTCTTATGATCTGTGAAGATTTGACATTTYGTTCCATATAAATAGTGCCTCYATATCTTCAAAGCAAACACTACTGCCGCCAATTCCATATCGTGAGTAGGATACTGTCTTTCATGATCTTTTAACTGTCTAGAAGC
>NC_037538.1:21920134-21926797 GCF_001531365.2 Cynara cardunculus var. scolymus
TGCGCAATTAACAAACGATGGTGACACAAAAGAACGATTTGCACCCGAATCAAATAAAACTTTGGCACATACTGAATTAACGAGGAATGTACCTGTTATTACTTCAGGGTGCTCTTCTGCCTCGCCTCTCGTCATCTGAAAGGCTCTCCCTTTCGTAGACTCCCCACGTCTTATCTCTCCTCAACCACTTGAATTAACACGATTATCCATTTGTCCACTACCAATTGGCACATCACCAGGTCCTCCGCCTCCAGAATATCCAGATCCCCTACCTCCAACAAAACCAGATCCTCGACCCTTTGCTTGCGGACAATCGGCATTTACATGTTGAAGCGAATTACAAGTAAAACACCTCTGTGTCATTCAACAATCTCGAGCTATATGTCCTGGTTCTTGACATTTAAAACATACTCGAGATTCTGCATTGCAATTTCCCTGATGTATTTTATGACATCGGGTACATGCCCTATCGGCAAATCTTGAGACTGACCGATTCAAATTTTCCATAAACCTCGGTCTACGAAAATTAGTTACTATAGCTTCCCCCTTTCTTTTCTCTCCAACCTTTTCTTGTGGTTGTCGGTTAATGTCATGTTCTAGTATTTCAGCAGCATCAACTGCCGCTTGAAATGTTGTCGAATTCCTGGATATCATATATTTCCGAAGATTTGATTCCAACCCCCAAATGTACTTTCTCACTCTGCTGTTTTCAGATATAATATAGGCTTCAACAAACCTAGATTGTTCCATGAAAACTTCTGTATACTGGCGGACTGACATGTTTCCTTGCTCAAGACGAAGGAAATCATCTTCCAACTTTCTTACTGCAGCTTCAGGACAATACTGCATTTTCAACTTAACCACAAATTCTTCCCATAGCATGGTTTTTAGAATATTCAGATCTGAACTAGACAGAACTTCCCACCAATATAAAGCACTTGATCTCAAACAAGATACAGCAAACATGACTTTGTCCTCTTCTGCACTTTTACTGATTTGCAGACTCAACTCTATCTTCTTAAGCCAACACATAGCTTTAATAGGATCACGCTCACCAGAAAACTTGGGAGGTTTACAAGCAAGAAACATTTTGATATCTCCTCCTTTTTGTACTGAAGATGAAGTAAGGGGTACAGATGTACCAGTTACCGGTGTACTAGCTCCGGCTTCCTCCTGATAATCGGAATTTCTTACCACTTGTGGATTATTTTGGGTTGTACGCCCCAACAAGTTCACCAAACTTTCTTGGAATTTTCCCAACTTTGCTGCCAACATTTCTTGGGTAATAAATCCGGGATCAGGAACATTGTGTCCACCCCTTGCCCTTCCTCTTCCATGACCAGACATTGAACTTTCTTGAGCTGACAGTTCCTGTTCTTGTCTAGTACCTCTACCTCTTCCTCGACCCCTGCTACGACTTCGTGTTTCTATCGTCATCACATTTTCCGAGTCCTCTCCTTGTGTTACATTTCTTCTTCCCCGACCTCTTCCATAACCAGTAGAGGTCCTTTCTGATTGATTGGGATTATCTACCATTTCTCAGTATATAACTCTTTCTGTCACATTTAAACATACATGATTATTTTCATAATCAAAACATAATAACACATTCATCCTCAAGTCTATCCATAACTTAGATTATATCAATCATATATAATCTATCTTTCTCATAATAGGTTAAGCTATAACATATTTCTCATGTTCATAGACCCAGTGAAACCTATTATCATAACTTTCCACACCTCTAGTTTAAGTCTAAGTATTTCGCAAATACCCAGATCCCTTAAACTAAGGCTCTGATACCAACTGTAACAACCCACATATTCTATGTACAAATAATCCACATCATCATACTCATAACGCAAAATGTAACATCGTTTACAAAATACAAATTAGCAAAAACTTTCTTAAAATACATTTATGAATAACTAATTGTCATTCATTCAAAACCCTTTCCTTTATCCTGCGAGGTATGATGACCTACAAAACCGGTTAGTCCAACAACTGAGCGTTAGACCCAAAAGGTCTAGTGAGTGCATAAATCTCAAACAAATATCACACTTTCTAAACAATCAGTTCAAAATCAAACCTGATCAGATACATATACTTATTTATCTCTCTCGCGGTTACACTGCCATTACATCTCTCTCGTGGTTACACCGCCATTTCATCTCTCTCGCGGTTACACCGCCATTACATCTCTCTCGCGGTTACACCACCATTTCATCTTTCTCACGGTTACACCGCCATTACATCTCTCTCGCGGTTACACTGCCATTACATCTCTCTCGCGGTTACACAGCCATTATATCTCTATTACATCTCTCTCGCGGTTACACCGCCATTACATCTCTTTCACGGTTACACCGCCATTACATCTCAAAGTTTAACACATTAGCTGAATTTGAAGTCCGGTCAACCTTGTCCGGATATGAAATCCGGACAAACATTTGGAATATCAAGAGAGTTATATCATCTCCGGTCAACAATCCGGACAACACCTTGTATAAGCTTTGTCCGGTTAACACTTAGAATTAAGTAAATATCTTTGTTCGGATAACAAGTCCGGACAATACCCTGCTCACAACTTAACCGATTTAAAACAATCCGGACAATACATTGCCCAACCTTTGACCGATTTAAAACAATCCGGACAATACATCGCCCAACCTTTGACCGATTTAAAACAATCCGGACAATACATCGCCCAACCTTTNCATTTCATCTCTCTCGCGATTACACCGCCATTACATCTCTCTCGCGGTTACACCGCCATTACATCTCTCTCGCGGTTACACCGCCATTACATCTCAAAAGTTTAACACATTAGCCGGATTTGAAGTCCGGTCAACCATGTCCGGATATGAAATCCGGACAAATACTTGGAATATCAAGAAGGTTATATCATCTCCGGTCAACAATCCGGACAACACCTTGTATAAGCTTTTTCCGGTTAACACTTAGAATTAAGTCAATATCTTTGTCCGGATAACAAGTTCGGACAATACCCCGCTCACAACTTAACCGATTTAAAACAATCCGGACAATACATTGCCCAACCTTTGACCGATTTAAAACAATCCGGACAATACATCGCCTAACCTTTGACCGATTTAGATGAGATCCGGTCACCTCTTGACCGGTTTAAGAAAAACTCCAGACACTCTCTGTCCGGTTTAACACTTAACTAAATATTTATGAAATACAGTTCATAAATAGCAGATTCTAACAATAAAAGATGTAATAACCAATACTTTAAAGCAATATACACTCACCTTAAACAAAGAATCCTGATTCTGAATTCTCTTCTTCTTCTCTGCCAATTCGTACGATTCAAATGGAAATCTTTTCTATTATAGAAAGTGTGTAAAAACCTTTCATCTAACTCAAACTTTCTATATATATAGTGCTAAGGGAATGTGGTGGACGACACATCTAGCCGACCTCCCCCCCTTTCTTTTTAAAATTACATCTCAAAATCTTCACATAATCATAACACACACACACACACACACACACACACACATATATATATATATATATGTTAAATAAAATCTTAAATCAAAACTTGAAACCCGAATATTACAATAGGAGTTAATGTGAGAAGCGTAAGAAAAGATTTGAACCTTTGGTCACTTTTAATCTCATCCCTACCCCCAATGAATTGCGCTTTTCACGGTAGTTGATCTGGTGCATCTCGGGTGTACCATATTAGTGTTGATCTTCAATTATGATTGATCCAAGGGTGAAGTTATTACCCTTCTCAATACCTTTCATTCCTACTGAAATCCAGTCTCTCTCTCTCTCTCTATATATGTATATAGTAAGGGGTCATCCAAGGGAGAACTGATTAGTTTATGGTAACTGTGAGATCCAATCTCAACCACATATGAACGAATAAATTAGCAAATTAGTAATTTGGTAATTTGAATTAAAATTATAATTAGAGGGCATTTTAGGTATTTTTAAAAACTCCTCTCTCCTCTCTTCGACCTTGGATCTCCGGCCTCCGGTGAACATTATTCCGGCAGGTACCAAGTAATCATAAAGATACACAATGTGATACCCATTGTGGTATCATTATGATACCATTGTGATACCAACCCAAACCTTAAAAACAAAATCAAATCTATAATCTAAATTTAATAGATACATACAGATCATCCATGTTGTGATACCTAAAATACATACAAGATGCACTGTGATACTCAATGTAGTATCAATTGGGTAATCATTGTGAGACCACTCACACCAACTATATTACAATAGTGATACTAAACCTTAATACACAAAACCTTAAGCATATACTTCTTATAAATTAGATATGATCACCCTGTTGAGAAAGTCTAACAGATGCAACATGTATTACATCCACAAGTTCTTCATTAAGTTCAAGAAGATCTCCAGAAATATGGAGATGTTGATAGTGGGGGGCTATAAATTTGGCTGCCAATTCCACCAAATCCCACTGGAAGCAAACGACAACAATTTGGATTATTTTGATTGACATGTTAACTGAATCTAGGCAAGCTGCAATTACTCTTAAGCATTCCTTGTGAAGGTCTTCGAGAAGCCAACTATCTGACAGGCAGTAAAGTTCCACATATGGAATCACTTCATCAAATTTCTCTTTTTCGTTTAAATTATGCCATAAACAACCATATTTGGGCTTTGGAAGCAGCTTGCCAGAGTAAAACCATTCAACTAATCTAACTAGTGCTTTCCAACCAAGATCAACCTTTATACTCTCCGACTGGCTGTAAAAGGAATCACAAATCACAATGAGTAAACATTATAGTAGATTTAACTTCACAGTGGATTTTTTTTCATATCATATATAACCACGAATATAAAAGATCTCTAAGTACCTTTCCTGCATCCCAGAACAAAGTAAAGCACGCATAGAAGGGAATAGAAAGTTGGAGATCTGCAGGAGAGGATGGGGGAGTCGTTGTGAGAAGAGATATGTTGGAGACAAAAAGTAGCCACCGAGAAAGGGTTTCGACAGTCGGGGACTTGAGATCGTCGTGAGAAGAGATCTACCTGAGATAGGAGTCATCATGAGAAGAGATTTGCTTCCTCTTCCCCTCAGTGTCTCATTCTTCCTCAGCGTCATCTATCTTCGTCAACCACCCATCTTCCTCAGCATCGTCGTCTTCCTCCTCGTCGATGTTTTCCTCCTCGTCGCCATCTTCCTCCTCGTCACCATCTTCCTGGTCA
Organism: Cynara cardunculus var. scolymus; assembly: GCF_001531365.2. Classification (NCBI taxonomy): domain Eukaryota; kingdom Viridiplantae; phylum Streptophyta; class Magnoliopsida; order Asterales; family Asteraceae; genus Cynara; species Cynara cardunculus. The sequence continues at coordinate 21,925,355 of NC_037538.1, forward strand.
CCATCATCTTATGTCGGTGAAGCCATGTTGTTTGGAAGCCAAGCAGGCATATAGGGATTGGTAAAGAGGGAGAAAGAATTTAGGACCGGTTACCAAATGAGTTGTCAATTTTTTTTACCAAATTACCCTTTATGATTATTTAAATATATTAATAATTGTATTAAATGATTGGTCCATATTGAACCTCACAATTACCACAAACTAATCAGTTTTCATTTGATAGGGGCCTAATCAAATGAGAACTAGATAGTTTGTAGTAACTGTGAGGTCCAATATGAGCTAGTCATTTTAGATAATTAATGTTATTTACTAAAATAAAACGAAGGGTAAATTAGTAATTGTGTTGATTATTCACTTTACTTTAATTAGTTTAATATTCCAATTTACTTTAATTAGTTTAATTATTTTAATATATGTATATATATATATATATACGCACACAGGACACTTAGAGACCAAATCTCGTAGCCTTCTCCGGCACCCACCACCACTCTGGTGACCTACTCCGGTTATCTTGTCTGACCAAGACGTCGTCTCCGATGATTGACCACTAAACATCCACCTGTGAGCATTCCCGACAGCTAGCTCCATCTTTATCCCTGTGACCCCCTCACTACCTATCTCCCTTCCCCCATCCCTACCACTGACCACCATCTTCATCGATACTCCCCTTGATCCCCCCTTAAACACCCTCATCGATCACCCTCCATCCGGGAAAACCTTCCACTCCTGTGGTCATCTCCATCCCAACCTTATTCGCCAACCCAACCTCTAGACCTGCAACACACATGCACATACTATAAACATACACATTGCATACACACACTGCACATATATACAACATACATTATGCACACGGTACACACACATACATATGTAGACAACATAGGTATCATAGTGGTACCATAGATGGTATCACAGCGGTCTCAAAGTTTACTTTATGTGTTTTGGGTATCACATGGTGTTCGTCGGAGTTCGGAGATAGGAAAGAGAGAGAGATAAAAAAAATTTAAAATACCTAAAATGTCTTTCAATTATAAATTTAAGTCAAATTACCAAAAATATTAGTTTTCTAACTTATCCATTGATTTGTGGTTGAAATTGAATCTCACAGTTATCACAAACTAGTTAGTTCTCTCTTGAATAAACCCATATATATATATATACACTAGAAGGGTACTCGCGCAATACAACGAGATAAATCTCTATTTTAATGTTTAGTTTTTATTCATTGTCTCTATCAATATAATATGATTTTATGTGATTTTTTGAGACAGTGATAATGTTTTTATTTTTGAATGAAATATAAATTTTAATAGAGCATAAAAAATTAAAAAAGAAATAAAATCGATATTAATATTAAATTAACTATTTAATAGTTATCGTATTTTTGGTGTACTTTTTTAATTCAATTTTTTATTATAATTTAATTTAGGTATAATA